>NC_068358.1:136401803-136701803 GCF_020536995.1 Dreissena polymorpha | reverse complement strand
TTTCTTTTTACCTTTGACCTTGAAGGATGACCTTGACCTTTCATACCTCAAAATGTGCAGCTCCATGAGATACACATGCATGCCAAATATCAAGTTGCTATGTGAAGGGACATAGAACTTATGAGCATTTTTCGAAACCTAAACGCAAAGTGAGACGGACGGACGGTCCGATCACTATATGCCCTCCTTTAACACCCATACACTATCCAATACACTTTCACCGAAAACACTTGACATTCATCACTTAAACCCTAACATCCCAAATAACTGAACAAACTGTCAATCAAATATCTAATTTGTGTTATGCAGGACAATAGTTGTACACCAGCTTCAACACAGTCCACCTAGGTCACAACACTGGAGAAGATTGCAGACTGTGTATACATGCGAATGATGAATTCCAGGGCCCTACCGTTAGTCTGTTGCTGCTGCAGAATGCCCTGCAGAAAAGTCTTGCTCTCCGCGCCCGCGCTCGGTGACTCCATACACAGCAGGGCCTCAGCTGCAACCTGTCGCCCATGACGCTGTTGCTGCTCACATGTCTCCACTGAAACAGATAACAATGATTAGACTTAAATACAGGTTGGGAGGGGGTCCTATTGGCGATTAAACAGCAATTTAAAGGGTTCTCAATAAGAGCCGGCTGCCGGCAAAATCGGCCGTTTGAATCAGATTTTGGCCGTTTGAAAATCGCTCAGATTCAGAAAATCGGCAATTGCATTTTCGAAATTGGTGTCTTTTCGATAAATTTGCTCCTGTTTGCTATTAAGCAAAGATGTCGCTTGATTATTTCTCTTAACGCATTACAACAACAACAACAATGAAAAGGCGCAAATTGGAATATGTCAAAAAGCAGTAAATATTTTGATGTTCTTTTCATCACATGGTGAGTTTTTGTTCCTGATTGCTTGGGTTTTTTGGGTTAATGCAAAGTTTTTGTTGTTGTGAAAGTTTGTTTTAATACAGTTACGTTTCAAACTAGAAGTGTCAAGCAAAATTTGCATGGTAGACGGACGATCAGGCCTTTTCCGCCCATTCCTGTAGGGCCGAATTTCGGTCCCATTCCCTATCCAAAATCGAAGTTTTTTCCTTATTAGAATAAAATGTCCCAATTGGAACCTTGCCCCAAAAAACCCCAATCAAAATCGTAAAAATTGACCCTAAAAATCGAGTGCAATAACATATCCAAAAGTCGTATTTATCTGAATTATGATCAAATTTTACAAAAGTAATAAAGAGCTTTTTTCATTTATCTTTTGTTAGTTAAAAAAGCTAAAATTCATAAAATGCACACAAAAATGCTCAAATTTAAGTGCCTGGTTGACCATTAAAATAGCCATAATATGGCCCAAAATGCAGGAAATCAAGTGCTCAATTTTAAAATTTTCACTGGGAGCATGCCCCAGAACCCTCCTGGTTTCACATTTTGGACTGTTGGCTCAAAAGTTATTGAGAACCCTGCACTTAGTAAATTAAGTTGTTTATTTTTCACATCTCAACTGAAACAAACATCTTGGTTACATAGATATCTATTGCACTGAAAGATACAACATCAAACTAATTGACCTGAAAGTCATATTTTTTCACATCTCCACTGACAAATACAACAAAATTGGCTATAACAACATGTTTAAGTCTTTTCATATTTGCACTTGTTCAACTAACAACAATATTTTTTTCTGCTCCATCTTAAAATAATAAACCCTATCCAATAGCACCATGCAATAAACTTTGTTCCATGCTAATATACAACACTTTGTGTCAGTATGCAAATGGGAGGAAAACTTCACATATATCTATATGAATGAGCTTAACCACATAAATGTCTTAACAAACATTCAAATGTTAATGTTCTTGGTTTGGTAATGTTTTATTTCAGTTCATTTCAATCATTCACATTATGTCAACTCAACTTAAGTTTTAATTATTATGTACAAAATATTGCTTTAAAGGATATGGGACACTGACTTTTTTATCAATTTTTCCTTGAATTAAATGTACGTCTTCCTTGGTATAAAATGGTAATAATGTACTTTTGTAACCTAAGCAAGCTTTGAAAATGGGTTCAAATTTTTGTTTTGGAATTGGACTTTTGGGAAAACATTATGGGGACCGACCCATTTTTTCCACACTTTCATCACAATTAAATCTTACAAGTAAAAGTAATCACCTTAAAAGCTCTCACACTGCCAGAATTGAAATGCAAGCAATCTTAGTGACTTTTCAAAGCCAGCTTTAAATAAGACAAGTCATTGAAGATTACAAATACCCCCAAAATGGCTTATTTGAAGCAGGTGCAAAACCTCAAAATTTGTCAAATTAATCTAATAATTTTGTCATTCGCTACATTTCTAAGTTTCAGGTTGATGGATTTAATAGATTGCCTAAGTTCAAGGGCACATATTTCTTCAACATATTGTGACAAACAAAAAACAATACATTACGTTCATATTGATATGCAGAGAAAAGTTTGAGAAACTAAGTCAAATACATTGATGCTTAGTTTCAAAATTTCAAGGGCACATAACTCTGCAAAATTCTATCAGAATAAACAAGAAAAAAATGTCTTGAAATTCTACATAGTATAAACATCATAATTACGTCTTGCACTACCACATGGCATAAATATATCTATAAAGTTTACAGTGATATGCAGGAACTGAGACTAGATTGCAAAATAGAGGACAAATGTGCAGCATAATCACTAAATGTGATAGGCGTGCTCACAATTTTGCAATAATTCTACAGCTAGAACCAATTGGAAGAGGACAAAAAGCTGATTGGATCAAGCAAAATGAGTTCCTCATCTTTTACATCCGTGATTTCTGGGACACATAAAACAGATGTGGGTAGCACCCTGGTTTTGCCTGCATTAGCACAGCATACCAAACCTTTGCAATGATCATTCCTGGAATAAATCCTAGATGATTGAGTAAGGTATCACCAAAAGCAATTAAGCAAGACACTTCATATTGTTAGTCTCTTCATTTTTTCTAGAAGCTCAAGATGACTTCACAAAGGTGGAAATGATCAAGTAAACATGTTTGGGCCTCAATGCTTCACAACACTTAACCCTTTGCATGCTGGGAAATTTGTCGTCTGCTAAAATGTCGTCTGCTGAATATCTAAAATTAGCATTTTCTTCATTTTTTTTTCAAAGAATACTATCAGAATAGCAAACAGTTTGGATCCTGGTGAGATGCTACATTCTGTGGCGTCTCATCTGGATCCAAACTGTTTGCAAAGGCCTTTAAAATTCGGTTCACGCACTGAAAGAGTTAACTAATTCGGCTTTCAACATGGAGAAGACTTTAAGTATGAAATAGTGTCCGTCCAATACAAACAAGGGACAAAATTGTCACAAAACCAGGTTTTCATTGTGAAAAAAAAATCTGATAAAGGGAGAAAACTCAAACTGAACTTTTGAAATGACCAAAAAAAATTAACCCCCTTTGTAAGTTTTTTTTTTTTTTTAAATCTATTTTTAGTCGTGGCGACCTTGACATTGGAGATATTGACGTGAATCTTTCGTGGGACACACCGTCCCATGATGGTGAACAAATGTGCCAAATGATTTTAAAATCTCACAATGAATGACATAGTTATGGCCAGGACAAGCTCATTTATGGCCATTTTTGACCTTTGAACTCAAAGTGTGACCTTGACCTTGGAGATATCGACGTAATTATTTCGCGTGACACACCGTCCAATGATGGTGAACAAATGTGCCAAATGATTTTAAAATCTGACGATGAACGACATAGTTATGGCTCGGACAAGCTCATTTATGGCCATTTTTGACCTTTGAACTCAAAGTGTGACCTTGACCTTGGAGATATCGACGTAATTATTTCGCGCGACACACCGTCCAATGATGGTGAACAAATGTGCCAAATGATTTTAAAATCTGACAATGAACGACATAGTTATGGCCCGGACAAGCTTATTCCGCCAGCCCGCCAGCCAGCCAGCCAGCCCGCCCGCCAGCCAGCCAGCCCGCCCGCATTCGCCAATCTAATAACCAGTTTTTTCCTTCGGAAAACCTGGTTAAAAAGCAAGTTTTCATCCTCATGAAGTCTGTTAGGTAACATCCTACAACAAATTACATAATGTTGCATTTTAAAAGAAGCATAAAATTTTTAATTCGGACTAACGTATATGATTACTTTAGTCAAGTAATTGTATGCATTGATCGTATCTTTCACACGTCCTAAATTTGGGATCATTTGATCTTCTAGCTATATTATTACACAGAATGGCAAAATTTAGACCATTATACATATTGTTGCACTGTTCACTGTATAATGTATAAATGCTTCGATGACATAAAGTTGCCAGGAAGCAGGGAAGCTCCTGTACGACAGAGATTGCTCTGAAGCTTCTTGGTCAGGAACTGATGACTTATAGGGAGTATATCAAATTTCAGAAATATTCTTGATGAAGGAAGGGTTTATTTAAAGTTTATCCTTTTTATTTTTATTTTTACAAAACTGACACATCAAAGGCTTGTTCACAGCTTTATAGCTACAAAAATAGAATTAGGCTTAAACAAAGCTTATTGCTTAGATTAATTGAAATAAATGTATGCAATGTATTTTATTGTTATATTTAAGTCAGATTAAGAGAATATAATATTAACGCAACCATTTCTTCTTTCAAATCAGACCTCACTGTAAGCATATTAATTTTCTTGAATCCAATAATGACAGCACTAATGTTCCTATTTCAGCACGAAACAGCAATTACTTTCAGGAAACACACTGACAAATGAAGAAGACCAAGGAAATTCAAAATGATAAATAAGCTTAGTAGAAAATTATTTGTTCAACTTCTCAATATTTTTTAGGCTAGATATCCATACAGGTAGCTCAATCTGTATCATAATACCTATCTGCACAGCAATATTTTATTACGTTATAATGTCCAAAACATGCATCTTTGTTTACTTAAAGCTCAGTGGAATATTAGTTGAAGGAAAATATTTGGGCCCCATCCTGTCACAAATTTCAAAACATCACATGCATTATGTTCGCTTTTTTCAATAAAACATGAGGGACAAGAGATGCTTTCGTCAGAAGCACAATGCCCCCTATTGCACCACTTTGAAATAAAATTTCAATACATCATTTGGAAGGTTAAGCAATTATCTCCCTTTTATAGCTTATTACTTCCCTTGGATTGTAGTTTTTTTACTTTTGACCTTGAAGGATGACCTTGACCTTAAAATTTGTTTTTATTACATCCTTAAAAAAATATAACTGCCCTTGTGAATTGATCTGTACCTGCCAAATGACATAAAATAGAAATTATCTCCCTTTAAAGCTTGTTACTTCCCTTGGATTTAGTTTTTTTACCTTTGACCTTGAAGGATGACTTGACCTTTCACACTCAAAATGTGCAGCATCATGAGATACACATGCACGCCAAATATCAAGTTGCTATCTTCAATATTGCAAAAGTTATGGCCAATGTTAAAGTTTTCGGACGGACACACATACAGACAGACAGACGGACTGACAGTTCAACTGCTATTATGCCACCCTATTGGGAGCATAAAAATAGTGCATCCAACCCCAAGACTTGATATGGAAGTCATCACTAATAGTTAAGGTTCTGTCAAATAGAGCTGAAAGAGATCCTTGAAATTACGAACATGAAATTGCTCGAGTAGTTTTTTAAGTTTACTTCCTTATTCAATACACCAGTTCCTGTAATGCATATACTATCATGAGCTAAATGAGTAAATAGATATTTTTAAATGTTATAAGATAGTCATACATGTCACAATATAGTTATACATGTAACAAGATAGTGTAAAAAATTACTGGAGACTGGAATGGACAAAATCCAGAAATCCCCATTGAAAAATGCCCGCTAAGCGACCATCTAAAAATAGCAAGTGGGGCAATTGATGTGCAGCAAAATACCACTGCACATCAAAGATGCTTATTACCTATTATTTATTACTCAATAAAAGGCACTGTATGATATATCAAAGACTTTGTTACAATGAAAAAAGTCGTATTGTTATTTTCTTATAGCCTGGTGAGAACAAGATGTGAAGACAGACAAGCATTTAGTCTGTTGAACTGCCTTTGAAAGACAGACACATAGATTGACTATGTCATAAATTGGTCCTATGAGTATGAACTTATGAAAGCTTGTAAAGGACAATAATAGGCCATTACTAGACTATGCATCTAATCCTGATAATAGGGCATATTTTATGAGATGTTCCGCTGTATTGTGTTGCACGAGTTGATTGTAAGATGAAAATATTCACATAACAACACGTTCTTAATTGTTTGATTCATTTTGTCTTATGTGCAGTGAAATAGGTAAATGTGCTCCTTGTCCTCAACAAATATCCTGAGTTTCCTTTAAAGAAAAAGAACAAAGCGCAAATCTACCATAGAAGTTTAAACAAGATGATTTGTAGAACTATTTTCCCAACTGTGAATATGCACTGGATGTGTTAAAGCAGGCATTCAACTTCTGCAAAAGCAGCTGTTTAATACTGTCATAAAAATGTCAAATAAAAAAACTTGGAACATTTGTAATCCTTGGGAGACAGGCCATAATTTAATCTGCACAGCTTGGCCGCTCTCAAGTTTTCAAAGCTGTGACCCTTTGCAAATACTTCGAAAAAAAGTACACTGTCTGGTAACAAATGTAAGAAATTCCTGTGAGAACAAATAAAGCAGCAGATAAGACTTAGTGTTCTGAAATGTAATACTTCCATAAACATTGCTTGCAATTATACAAACCATAGGATGAGCATTTGTGACATAGGAAGAAAGACCATTAAGTGTATTTCAGCATTAAAAAGGAGAACTTCCCCATTTACACGGCTTTGAATACTCATTCCAAATCCATGGAATTCACTCATAATTTGATTCAGAACTACAACAAACAATAGAGGGTAAAATAGACTCCACAAGGATTTGTTTTTTTCTTTAATGACTTCACTTTTATGTTTGCTGCAAATATAATGGACATATCACACATTCTCAATGAACTAATTTCATGATTGTTGCATTTTTAAGCTCTTGCAATTGGTGTCAAAGTACATGCATAGAAAACTTCAAATCAAGCAGCAACACTATGTCTGGATAAACAAAACATTGCATAAAAAGTAAACATATATGTGTCTTGTTCTGAGAAAGCTGGGCTTAATTCATGTGCGTAAAGTGTCATCCCAGATTAGCCTGTGCAGTCCACACAGGCTAATCAGGGACGACACTTTCCGCTTTAATGGTTTTTTTAGTTTCAAGGAAGTCCCTCCTTACCGAAAATCAAGTTTAGGCAGAAAGTGTCGTCCCTGATAAGCCTGTGCGGACTGCACAGGCTAATCTGGGACGGCACTTTACACACATGAATTTAGCCCAGTTTTCTCAGAACAAGACACTTATAATAATACTTGTTTATTTCTTTTGGAAACAATTTTTATCTCTCCAGTAAAATTAATCACTCAGTGCGCAAATATATTGGGCTGTCCAGTCAGGTAAAGAAAAAGAATGCTTCCAAACAAACAATATCTGAACAAAAAACTAAATACAAGTTTGTACTTATAACAGAAGCGCCATAATTCCACTAATTTTGTTGCAGCTTTAATTCCCTTCATTCAGTCACCTGTGCATGTTGGTCATTTAGATGTGAAAGTTTGAGCAAAATCTGCTAAGCTGTTAAACAAGAATTGAGTACACAAAATATTTGAAGATAGTTTTTTTTCTGCCATGTAAAAAAAAAGTCGTAAAACTGACCCAATCCCAAAGCAAACAGCCCCGATCCCAAACAGATATTATAAAGAGCACCGCCTTGCGGGTGCAGACCGCGCATCTATTTTCTTTTCAAAGGTGAAGGGACTCTCATTTTCAATCACAAAGGAGGGAGGGGTGGAGTAAGAGGGGTGTATAGTGTGGGGTTGTGGACATTTGCGATGGGGGGGTGGGGGGGGGGGTATTTTGTGGGTGCGATGGTTGGACGGTATTTCAAACATAACCGTTTAAAAAAAAAATGGGGGGGGGGGGGGGTATAGTGTGAGGGTGTGGTGGTCATTTGTGAGATGATCTTTAAAAAAAAAAAAAAAAATAAAAAAAAAAAAAATTGGGGGTGGGGGGGGGGGTGGGGGTATAGTATGAGGGTGTGGTGGTCATTTGTGAGGTGATCTGAAAAAGAAAAAAATAAAATAAATTAGGGGGGGGAGGGGGGAGGGGGATGGGGAGGGCACGGGGACGGGGGATGGTTTGGGTGGAGTCTATTGTGGTATGTCAGGTAAGAGTAGTTTCGTCAAAGTATCAATCAAATCTAATCATAAATAAAGAAGTTATGGCAATTTTAGCAAAATTTAATAATTTGGCCTTGAGAGTCAAGGTCATTCAAAGGTCAAGGTAAAATTCAACTTGCCAGGTACAGTAACCTCATGATAGCATGAAAGTATTTGAAGTTTGAAAGCAATAGCCTTGATACTTAAGAAGTAAAGTGGATCGAAACACAAAATTTAACCATGTATTAAAAGTTACTAAGTCAAAAAAGGGCCATAATTCCGTAACAATGACAACCAGAGTTATGCAACTTGTCCTTTTACTGTACCCTTATGATAGTTTGTGAGTGTTCCAAGTATGAAAGCAATATCTATGATACTTTAGGGGTAAAGTGGACCAAAACATAAATCTTAACCAATTTTCAATTTTCTAAGTATAAAGGGCCCATAATTCCGTCCAAATGCCAGTCAGAGTTACATAACTTTGCCTGCACGGTCCCCTTATGATAGTTCATAAGTGTTGCAAGTATGAAAGCAATAGCTTTGATACTGTAGGCAACCAATGCGAAAGACGCAAAAATCTTGTCGGACACGAGGTCCGATAACTTTTAAAATTTGTCGGACCTCGCCAGATTTTATCGGACCTCGTTTTTCGTCCGTGCCGAGACAAGTATGTTTCGCCGTTTTATTAAAAGTTGTTAAATTTTAAATGCCGCTCACTTTCCAGCCATATCATGATATCAGTAAGAAAGTGATTAGCGTTTATTTTGTATTAATATTAGTTTCATATCTCGACTTGACTCGCTACGAATTTTATTCGCGGGAGCTGTAATTTTGTGATCCAGCTAAGAAATTCCGTAGCAAGTAAAGTCGATATATAGAGCGAATATTAGTACGAATTAAACGCTAATCACTTTCTTGCTGATATGGCTGAGAAGTGAGCGGCATACACAAATTACAAAAAGTAATAAAGGGTATAACACGGCAAAAATTGCTTGTCTCGGCACGGACGTCGCCATCTTGACTTCCTTTGACTTATACTGTTCACACAAGATAAAAATATAAATTGAGAATGTAAAAACTGTTTATTGAGTCTATTGGCAATGAACAAAACAACATCACCACACATTGAAATAAAAACGTTTAATGCATGTTGATTCCATCCTGTGAATCGCCGTCGGATTGATACTCTGAATCTGTCTCATCGGAGTCAGAGGGCTTTTCCACACAATCTGTAAAGGATTATTTAAAAATTTAAACATTCCGAATACAATAACTTATGAATAAGAACAGTAAGTTTAAACAATTTAAATTGATAATTAAGTAAAATTAAGTTTTATGTTTCTATAATTACTGACAAATGAAACATAAGTAGTTGTTGTTAGTTGTTCTTTTTCAGTAAAACAGGATTTAAGGCTAATAACCTTCTTCCTCAACATCAGCACCTGCGCCATGAGAACTTGAAGAGAGAGACCGTCTGGTATATGTTGGCCTTCTGTGGCCATGAGGTTTCATAGCATCAAACTAAACGAAAGTATAATAGGATTGTATGCATTTTACCTCTGAATATTTAGTATAAGTGATTAAGTCATCATTGAAATAATAAAATAAATACAACAGTAATAACATTTGTTTTAAGAATGAAATTTACAACTTAATCGTAATACCAGCCACTTCTCAACCGCAGACTCAGGATTAAACTCTTTAATATCTGGGGAGCACAATTTAACCGTCATCAGACTGTGCAGGGTAGCCTGGTTCATTCTGAGACGAGAGCTTGTCTTGACCAGCTTCATGTGTGAGAAGCTAGTCTCGCAAGAGACGCTGGTCGGTGGGAGGCTCAACACCAGGTCAATGAGGAGACTGATGTTGCTTAGCTCCTCATCAGCCATTAACAGCATGCCCCATGCCATTTTCTTCACAGATAGGCCATGTCTGTTAAGTTGACATTGACTTACATTTTTTTTCAAGTCTTGTCCAGGACGAATTACAGAAGATAAGGTAGTAAACAGACACTTTTATTATATTTAGAGTTAACTTTTGTTTAAAGATTGTTTAACGATTTTAATCTCTACGATTTTGTCACACAAAGTATTTTAGATTTTGCATTACCTTTTCTTCAGGATTTTCTTCAATGACCTCCATTCCCTGACGCATTGTTTAACATCAAAGGAAGGACACATTGAAGTTATCTTTTTTTCGAAGTGGGATGCCAGTGTGGCTACTTGTTCATTACCATATCCTGAAAAAGCATTTAAAAGAACAAGCTGTTTCATTAACAAACAACAACACACAAAACATACTTTAAACATGGGTATAACGCTTTGATTTACTGACCTTCAAATTCGTCAGAGGCAACAGGCCACATGGTTGTGTCGAGTACCTGTGTGGCATTTATGACTGTGCTGGAGTCGAGCAAGCTGAAGCGATCTTCGATGGCTTGACACAGACCATCTATCAACTTGCATCTATACAATAGGTCGGGTGTCATGCCACTCAGCTTCAGGCCTTGGTACTCTCCAGTCATATGCATGGCCTGGACTTCTTCTGGAGGTTTCCTGAATGCAGATGTTGAACAAATTAAATGTTATATTCTGTTTAACTTAACACTGTTACATATGCATATCTATCAGTGAATCAGTATAAAGTACTGACTTGATAATTAATTAATTTGAATTCTTACTCATTTGCTTTTTCGCGCAGCAATTCTTTTTGCGTGTCCACCCAAAGGAATGCGTCGCCTATGACTGTTTTTGGTCTCTGCAGCTTTTTGGATAGGATTTGGAGCGGCTGGATGAGATCCTAAAACAGATTTAAAATTGTGAAATAATCTTGTTACATTTTTTGGAGACCTCTATTGATTTTTTTAAAGTACATTTCGTATCAAACTATGCATATGTATATACACTAAATTAACTAATGCTGAAAATGTAGAACTTCAAGAAGGTTATATAAAACTTATAACCAACTACTTACAATAACAAAAACACTCGTTAAAGTTTGGTTAAATTCAACATCATAATAATACCTGAAGTACAATGGCAAATGTCATAAGGCCCTTGTCAAGAAGCATGGAGTAGTATCCCTGTGCCTTTGCATTTTCGTGCCTACATGAGGCCAAGTGTGCCTCATAAGATCTGAAATTTTTGGCAAGGGAGTTGATACCTTCACTAAGGTGGGGAAGCCATCGCGTTGTTGATACTCTTTTCGGAGATACCATGTTTATCGAGAGTGTTTCACTGGCCTCCTTTAGACCTTTCCTGTTTTTGTGAATTTTGTAAAATTTGTGGAGACCAATCAAGAGGTTCATTAACTTTTGATATTTTTTTTCCAACTTAACCACATCACGAAAGGCCAGCTCTAACCGGTGACTGAAACAATGTATATTGATGATATTGTCCCCATATTCCTTGCGAAGGAGTGCAGCAAGCCCTGCCTTTTTGCCAGTCATGTTTGCCGCACCATCCGACCCCAAACCTACAAGTTTTGCTGTAAAAATCAATATTTCGATTTATTAATAAAATTATGATTGGTCATGACTCATGACATCAGTAATTATTTTAAAATGTATATTATTCATATATTATAAAGCACTCCTAAATAATTTTAATAGCATTAAAATTAATTAAACACGATTTAAAAAAAAAGATATGCACTACACAGTAGATACAGTTAGACGATGGTACGTTAAATAATATTATTATTATGTTTCAGTTAAAGAAATAACATACTTTCATCTAAGCCAAGTTGTTGAATTACATTCTGTACAAATTCCAGCAGATGTTGACTTGACGTTGATCGTGGTGACCTAGACATCCGACAGTTAATTAGTTATAGAAACGTATTAAACTATAACATTTTAGATTACGACTATTACAATGTAAAGTTATGGGAATATAACCAGAATTAAAATAATTGTCTGTTGACCGAGAAAACTATTTTACAATACAACATAACAACTTACAATAATGTGCATTTTTAAGGTATTTAACAGGAGACTTGCCCCATTGTCAGAAATCTTTCAGAAACATTCCCTTGCAATGATGTCCTAACGTAGAGGCTCTCTTGCTCTAACCCACTTCTATCTTGCGATCCGTCCATCATAAAGGAGAAAAATGGGGCGTCGTTCAACATCTTTATTGTTTTGTCCGTCTCTACATCTGAAATAAATGAAACAAAATCGGAGCAGGCCTTTTCATTTAAATATGTAGAGCCAATTTCAACACCTTGGGCAGCCATTGCTTCACATAGCCAAACATAATCAGATAGTGGTCTCCCTTTCTTTGCAACAGCATGGGCATTGCGGAAGAGGCTTGCAATGACATGGCGCTCTGCACTTTTGAGAGACAGAAGAGCTTTGCCTGCTTCACTCTTCTGCATGTCATGCTTACTTTGTTTGGCTAGCTCAGCCTCAGCTGCCTTCTGATGGCATTTGCTGGACTCGTGATCACTTACTGTCGAGACCTTAAAATTAGTGCTGCCCGTTTTAAAGGTGTTCTTACCTACACATGTGTTGTTCTTAAAGAACACTTGGCACAATGAACAAGTCATGACCCCATCATTAAATTGAAGCCATGGCCTGTCCTTTTTCCAAACCTCATGAAATCCTCTTTCGTCACGTTTTTCTACCTCATAAGACTTCCATCTCTTTTTATTTCCCTCCGCTCTTTGCTCAATACTAACCTGACTCTGTCTTTTATCGCCAGGCTTAGCCCCGTCAAAATAACGTAGAAGTGAAAATGACATCCTAAGAATGAGTGTGACAGTAGGCCTAACAGTACACACTTAACAGCTTGAGGTGTTTTGTTTAACAACTTTAATCAAAAATGAAGCGATTACAAATTTACAAAAAATAAAGGTACTACAAGAACGTTTAACAATATGAAAACGGAATCACCTGATCAAAAAGTTATCCACGTTTTCGCGATCGTTGACACAGCCACTTCTACTTCTTCATCAAATCTTGACACGGGACAGGCAACGGTCGTGTGGTTCCCCGCTTTCTATTTACGATCATCACAATGCTCGAAACCAGTAAAATTTAATTCAACCATGATGTCATTGATGCGTCGCCTACGTCACGAAACAATGTGCAATATTTAACTGGTTCTAAGAATCGCGCTTGGAGTTTGTTACGTCACCAGCAAAGACAGCCAGTTCGACTGGTTGGAAAATTGATTTTAAAGTTAAATAATCTATCGAAGTAAAATAAACATGAATTAGACCTTTTTTTAATATTCCTAGTTTCGTGTTCATTTTTAATCAAAGTTTTACATATTGTTTTTTTTTTTTTCTTGTCGGACACGAGGTCCGACAATTTGGGAAATATTATCGGACCTCGTCGAATTTTATCGGATTTGTCCGAGGTCCGATGTCTTTCGCATTGGTTGCTGTAGGAATAAAGTGGACCTAAACACAAAACTTAATCAAATTTTCAATTTTCTAAGTATAAAAAGGGCACATAATTCTGTCAAAATGCCAGTCAGAGTTACATTACTTTGCCTGCACAGTCCCCTTATGATAGTTAGTAAGTGTTGCAAGTATGAAAGCAATAGCTTTGATGCTTAAGGAATAAAATGGACCTAAACACAAAACTTAACCAAAATTTTCAATTTTCTAAGTATAAAAAGGGCACATAATTCTGTCAAAATGCACGCCAGAGTTATCTAACTTTGCCTGCCCAGTCCCCTCATGATAGTAAGTAAGTGTACCAAGTTTGAATGCAATAGCATTGATACTTACTGAGAAAAGTGGACCTAAACGCAAAACTTAACCAAAATTTTCAATTTTCTAAGTATAAAAAGGGCACATAATTCTGTCAAAATGCACGCCAGAGTTATCTTACTTTGCCTGCCCAGTCCCCTCATGATAGTAAGTAAGTGTACCAAGTTTGAATGCAATAGCATGGATTCTTTCTGAGAAAAGTGGACCTAAACGCAAAACTTAACCGGACGCCGACGCCAACGCCGACGCCAAGGTGATGACAATAGCTCATATTTTTTTTTCAAAAAATAGATGAGCTAAAAAATCCCAATTTATAAAAAAATAATATATATATTTTTTTTTTATAAGAAAGAAGTGTCTTAAGACTTATAATTATTAGACTCTTTATCTCAATTTAATTTTTTAAACAACCTACAATATATATTTACATGTATTTTGTATATATTTTTATAATAATATATTTGTATAACTATCATTTATATGATTTATTCTCAAAATGTCCAGGAATAGACCTGTTGGGTCAATATTTGTTGATTAAAAAATCCCAATTTGGTCCTTTTTGTCAATAATAAAATTCAAAAATTTGCCTCTTTTAATTGATTTAAAAAATCCCAATTTGACCAGACTCCTTTTCCCAAAATGGCTAGAAAAAATCCTGAGATATACATTCTTTTTTTGAAAAAACAAGCCAAGGGTGACAATTATGTAAAAATTCTGCAACCAAAATTCATTATTTTCTGATCATCTAATCATTGAGGTTATTCAGTTGAGAAAGTTTGAGCAAAAGCTACCAATAATTTAATGAGGAGTTGAGTACAGAAACGCTACTAACATGGAGACCAACGGCCGACAAGACTTTGTCTCACACTTAGTGGTGGCATAAAAAAAGAATAATAACAGATGCCTTCATTAGTATTGTTAATTGCAAAGTTGGTTGTCTTTATTGCTGGAAGTGGTAATTTATGACACATGACTGTGTATATAAGCCAACACGCCAGTCAACCGATGCACCATAAAGAGTCACAGTTCAACGTACGCAACAACGGCTAAAGTTTTATTTTCATATGACAGGGGTTCCTATTTGTCATTTTATAAAGTAATTAATAATCCAAAGAAATGACCGCTTTTCTACATATTATATAGTACAGAGCCAGAATACTGAGTGAAGTATGCAACTTTTTAAGCAAAAGATCCAGTGTAAATAATTGGATTATCATGATACATGATAAAAAGTATAAACATGAATGGTCTTACTATTTCTCATTAATGAAGCATTATAATTGAAGCTAAATGAATATGAAACTGATTTTTTGGAAATGGCCTCAAGAATGATCACAGTGCGTCATAGAAAACATCATTTAAACAAATGCAGTTTTGGGAATATAATTGTGAAGGCAAAGAAGTGGTTTCAGAAGTGCCTTTTGTCAAAAAAATTACATATCTGCACAATATATAACTCAAAAATGTGTGTTTTATGCACACATAGACACGTAACATTTTATTAGTAACCATTAGGTGCTCTAAAAATCATTAACTTTGTAGGAGTTGTCACGTTTTGCAGGGAAGACACATGGAAAAGCAACTAATCCGCTGCAAAGTCAAGTGCAAATGCTGCCTCACAAGAGATTCAGACACAATCTTGGTCATCAAAGCACAGTCTTTTTGAGAGTTCCAATACCCATATTTCAATTATGTCTTGTTGTGAACCACTTAAAGCTTAACTTGCAAATGGTTAGTGTTTAATCAATTGTTGCATATAAATTAGTTGAAACACATTTAATGCCTTGTGTGTTATCGTTTTCCAAGTGTTTAAATCTTTGCATGTTGGCAAAAATACCTGAAGAAATACACATAAATTCATGAGATATCATTTATATACTGACAAGAAAAATACAATGTTCAAAACAGTATGCCACAAATTAGACAGTATAACTCATATTGATAAATACATAAACAAGACTATTGCCAACCAATAAAAGTCCCCTACCGGCTCCACCATTGTCAGAAATTTCAACATTGTCAGAATATTTTTATTATTTGTTTCCATAGCAACAACAATTTTTGACGTAGGAACAAAATGAAATGATGTGCATAATGTCCATATTGCCATCTATCCATGTTCGAAGTTTCATGAAAAAAATATTAAGAACTTTTAAAGTTACCCCAGGATCCAGAAAAAAACACCATTTTCAGCACTATTTCTAGTCTATTTGTTGCCATAGCAACCACAATTTTTGACGTAGAAACAACATGAAATGACAGGCATAATTTCAATATTGCCATCTGTCCATATTTCAAGTTGCATGAAAAAATATGAAGAACTTTGAAAGTTATCTTTTGGTGAAACCAGTAGGGGACTAATAAATATGTCTAAATAAAATTAAATAAATATGTCTAAATAAAATTAAATAAATAAATATGTCTAAATAAATATGAAAATGTTTGATGTTTAGTTGGAAGATTACTTTAATTAACAATGCATAGAAACTAGAATAATGCTTTCAACAACTGCTCTTCCACCTATGCAGTACCTACCGGTATTCACAATTCCGCCCCCTCATTCCAGTGAGAGAGCGTGGTCAAGGATGCCCACATGTCAGCTTGGCAAATACTGGACATAATGACAGCATTATAATACTTCCTGTGTCTAATACCACTGAGCCAACATCATTAACAGCATAACAACACTAATGCTGCTTGCTACCTTGATCTTAAATTGTTCATTACTGCCCGGTTAGTTAGAAGCATATGTGGCATTTGGCCCACTGGCCAACCCACAAGAGGATTCATTCATCAGTGTCATCAGTGGGTCCACTATCCCTTGCAGAACTTTTGATTTCCAAGTTTTGTTGTGCTTCCAATGTTGTTTAACCCTTTGCATGCTGTGAAATTTGTGGTCTGCTAAAATGTTGTCTGCTGAATTTCTAAAACTAGTATTTTCTTTGATTTTTTTCAAAGAATACTATCAGAATAGCAAACAGTTTGGATCCTGATGCGACGCCACGTTCTGTGGTGTCTTATCTGGATCCAAACTGTTTGCAAAGGCCATCAAAATTTGGTTCCAGGACTGAAAGATTTAACTACTCAGTGCATTTTTTTTACATGCAAAATAGTTTTTAGCGTAGGTGCGTTTACGCACCTATGCTTATGGTGTATACCACTTTTCGAAAATCCACATCTATCGGTTACCCATTATGAAGCCTTACCTGATCAAAAATCAGACGAAATATCTATTTAATTTAGTATATGGTCATTCTTACAATTTTTTTTTGGAAACGTTTTTCTAACGTTTTCTTCCAAGAATATTGCTGACACCGTTTTTAGTGAATTTTTCTAAGACCGTTTTGTGTCAAAAAATCTTCTTATAACCTAAAACAAATTTCGTTCGTAAAACAATTCTATCTGCACTATAAATCTCAAACTCCTACGCAGTGGCCTCCCTTATACGAGAAGTTACTGACCGGGCGAAGCAAGGGAAGTAACTGCTGTGAGGAGTTTCTATAAAAATCTGCATTCAGAAATCTGTATTCAGAACTCAATCTGTTGTGCACGTCTGAATCTAACGCTTACCAAAAGTTTTACGACAAATTCTTGACGCAGACGAATAGGGTAGCGTCTATTTTCATTTGTGAAAAGAATAGTTCGATACAGATCTGTCCGTGCTTAAATTTTAAAAGGCTTGGGTAATTATTTTTCATAAGCGTTTCAAACACTGATGTTAATGGAAAGATTATCTATTTAAATAGTCGGTAATTGTTTGAAATTATTGATTTGAGAAATTCGCGGATGGCGATATCGAACTACATTATACCACGTGACGCCATTCTTCCCTGTATCTTGCACCTATGCTTTTAACGCCATCGGCGCTCTCGTTATTAATGCCATACCAGTTCAGCGGACATGCTTAAAATGACAAAATAATCATTTAATTAATTGAAGTCAAACATGCGTTATTTGAAGTGGAAACAAGGTTTTTTCTTATATTTGACCTGACAAACAAGTTTTTGGATGCACACAACACAGGTTTAAACTTAGCCTAGATTATTTCAATACATAAATTTAATCAAGATTGGATGAAAAATTTGACCTATCATATAATGAAATAACAAGCTGTAAGTTGACTTCCATCTGACACAATAGCTCAAACAACAGAAAATGTAGTGACATTTAAATGTTATTGTTCAGGTCTGAAACTCATCTTTGCTCCATGTGTTTAAGACAAAATCAGCAATTGTAATTATTACCTGATGTCTTATATAAATGATGATTTATTATTTTTTGCTATTTCCTCGTCGAAAAAGAAATTTGCAATGTTTTAAACTGTTACCGGTGAATATAGAACTGTTGACCGGTCAACAGTTTGAACTGTTGCCCGCTGGAATAATGACGTCATTTCGTCGAAAAAAATGACGTCATTTTACAGTTAAACAGTCAAAATTATTTATTTTATCGATTACTGTTGTGTGTAAATCAAAATTTAGTTTGCTGTTATTTCCATGTTGGAAATTTGATTTGGTAATAAAACTCTTATTTCATGGATGCTTGGTGAACAGTCAAAACTGTTGTCCCTCAGTATCAGGGCTGACATTTGGAACTGTTGCCTGAGGCCGAAACAGTTCCAAAGTCATCCCTGATACCTTGGGACAACAGTTTTGACTGTTCATCGCGCACCCATGAATTAACTGTATACTGCTATAGATCACTCATTTGCCTGTTACTGTTGGCATTGGTATACATGAGCCAAATGAATATAACAACAAAAACAAGTATGTTCCCACTGAGCAGTGACCAAATACCCCATAACCTCCCACAACCACAGTTCATATAGTTCACAATATTGTCCCATAACAACCACCATGTGGAGAATATTACTATACAGGATATACTAATTAAACCTTAGGAATGTCATTCATTGCTAATAATGAGAAGGTTCATCATAATAAGATACTTTTCCTATAATATTGAGGATGGAAGATAAGAAAGTAGTCCCAACATGATTACCTTAATAAACAATCTTCTTACATCTTTTTTTGATGATCCATAATCTTTCTCTGTCAGCAAAAATGATTCGAAGCTGATTTTGGCAAGTTAATAATTGACTCAAATTATGTCAATTAACCATCTGATTCATTGGTAGACACAAACCTTGATTTGGGGTGAAAAATTATTAATTTAAGATTTATGATTGAAGAAACTTCTATTCAAACAGTTATTATGTCATTACACATTATGATGAATAATTAGCCTCAATTCAGACAAAGTTATATAGATTAATACTGGACTATCAATGCGGGGAATCACGTGGTCAGAATTGAGAAAACATGGCGGCAAATGCCTCGATAAGATGGAAAATTTTAGTGTTTAAACAGGTACATCTTCCGTATTACTTACTTGTTTTTAATCGGATGACGCCTATCATAGGGCCAGCAGGACGCGGTTTCATCGAGTATCGACCGTTTCCCTCTGGTTGGTCTGAGTGTGGAGATTACTCATGAAACATTTTGCGATTTCCTGAACCGTCAATTGCTGTTGTTCACAGACTAGCAATAATATAACTGTTTTCACACTAATTAGCACTGTACCAGTTGTTCATGCGGACGCATTGAAACTGGCAAAATAATGGATACATCGATTGCTAATGGCGTTATTTTCAAGGTAAAGTTATCTCCACACTCAGACCAACCAGAGGGAAACGGTTGATACTCGATGAAACCACGTCCGGCTGGCCCTATGATAGGTGTCAGCCGATAAAAAACAAGTAAGTAATAAGGAAGATGTACCTGTTTAAACACTCAAATTTTCCATTTTATTGAGGCATTCAAATATTAATTCAAAATTTATGAGTAAACTAAAAAAATATCTGAAGCTCTGAATAAGTATCTGATTTTCAATTAACCCATTTTTGTCATCAAGTTCAGCGGAAATATAGGTAACGGAAAGTGGCAAAGTGAAAAGCTCTTTCCATACATAGATGCCTGCAGCACAACAAGCCACATGGGAGCAGCAGGAATGGTTGTTGGAGACTATTGATTATAGATATAGGGTCATGTACATCTTCACTTCCTGCTTCCGCCTTCAAACCCATCAATAATTCCATGCCAGACATCTTTGTCAGACAATCAAGGTCTGCAGATATTTCCTTGCTATCATTTAGGGTGTTACCTTATTAAGAAACCATATATTGATGAACAGTGTTTTAGAAGTGCTTGGGGGATAAAAGTCACACATATCATGGCTGAAAGTTAAAAATTTAGAAAAACCTGACTTTATGGCTGTTGTTGTGGGCGGAATGGGGGGGGGGCTTAATTGGGGGGCTATCAGGAAGGGTGAGGGAAGGGCAAGACCCTCTAAAAGCTCATGAGAGTTATTATTTGACAAGTGCCCAACAACATTTACCAAATGAGGATGTACAGTACAGCCAAAGCGGAACAAACGTATTTCGCGATCCGCGGCGGCAAGGCGAAACGAGTCGATGCAGCGTCAGTCGTTGAAGCCGCGTCAGTTGCATGTTGATTCCGCTATTATATTTTAGCTGAGAAAATTAGCAGTTTGAAGCCACATCAATAATCAAGACGATGACGACGTATTTGTAGTTTTGTTAATTATCAGCTTATTACAACTATTGTTTGAATATGCGTATATAAACACGTTTTATTTTGTTCATATTATACAGTTAACATCGCTACTAATTACCCGATAATCCCGTATATTCCAGTTTTAAATCAAATGCTGGTAAATATTTACGATACACAAACATTCTCGATATTTCCTTAAGTATCAAATACATTTGGGCATTTGTTACTATTTATAGAGATGATGAAATAACGTCTAATCGGGGCGTTTTTTTCTCCACTGAACACGCGATTTACGCCTGATGTGATGTTCATGTATTTATACAACACAAAATACACCCAAACTTTCCAAACGACGTTCTACATGTCTGCATAATTTTCGCGCGCTTTTTATGAAACAAAGGATATTTTAGCACTGTTTATTTGATGCTAGAATTTGCCAAAGGACGCGTTAGCATTAAAATTCTGAAGTGTGTTTCGGATTACAAATATAATAATGATAATCGAACGAAACATACACAGTTGCTCGTAATTAATTCTACGCTACACATACATGTATGTACATGTAGGTGGATATCTTTTCACTCGATCCGCCGCGTACGTATGCGGCGGATTTACTCCGCGAAAGTACGCGAGGTAAATACAGACTCGGCGTCGTTGCGCGGATCGATGCCGAGTGCCACGGCGATACGCCGCGTGAACACACGATTCGGCCGCCGCGGACTAATAATCTGGCCGTGGCGTAGCCGCGGATTATGTTTGTGCCGCTTTGGCTGTACTGTACATACTGAAAATAAAATTTTATAAATCACGGAAATCCTGGCACTTGCAGGAACATCGTTACCCATGCATTTTTAGAAGTTTGTAAATAATGAGGTGTTCCTAAGTGACTATTGATGATGTCATTTTTTAACATTTGCAAAGTATGACCAAGTATTCATTTTAACGCAAATAGTTACAAGCCCAAAATGGAAAACCAAGGACTGGACCAAACCCAAGTTCAAAATATTCGGTTCCTACTGAAAAGCTCGTGCTCTTGCATACCAACAAGTATTACTATTAAAGTCCCACTCTTCTGATCACCGAAGGAACCACCTTTAGACATTTAGCTAAAAACATTTTTTGGCAGTTTTTTCTTCATAAAACCCTATAAATTTCCCTGAAATAGAGGCATTTCATGTCTATAACCAGGCAGGCTGCTTTTCGCTGCTTTGTCAGGTTCCATTATTTAGCCAGCTATGATAAAGCAAGAGGTTTTCATTAATCAGTTCAACATGAAGTGTGTCAAAAAAATTACAGTAGTGACTACACCTACCAGTACCTAACATATATCAGTGAAGTACCTATTATACATCAATGGTGAAACACTGAATTTAGAGTTACCTTACAGCACCTATGGCTATGCATGTGACGTGATACTACATAATGCAAGATGAATATCAAACTAACCTACTTAGTTGATCAACTTTCATGACAGTGATCAATCCTGTCAAAGAAACAAACATTCTGGGTCCCATTTACCATTAACCATTGAAGCTATCTATGCAATTAGTTGGAAAACTGAACATCATCATGATCACAGATAAAAGAAAGTACATGGCTTACGACATTAAATTTTAGTCTGGTAGACATTTTATTTATAGCAAGATGATTAACAACATTATGGCAAGATAATTTTCATTCTTGCAGTAAGTAACACATTGATTTTTCACATAATATAAAGAGTTAATTTATAGCAAACAAAATTAATATATATAAAATATGGAAGAAAGCATCTCTTGCATTATTAATTTAAAAGCAATAAATATTACATGACAAAACAAGTCATTTGTTTTGACTAACATCGCCCAAAAAAGTAGGGTAATTAGGTCAGGTGAACTGTTTTTGTCGCTTAATTTTGCGCACGATTACAATTTCTTTTTGTTAATTTGATTGTAGAAAAAAAGATCACAAACTTATTTTATATGACTTAAGCCAAAAGTGATTGAAATAATCAAGATATTAGCAAATGAAAATAAGGGTCGGTCAGATTTGTTGAAACTAATTATTTTACGCTTTAACATCAAGCAATGATGATCTTCTTCATCATCTATGCATCCAACAAATAATTTGTAACAATGAAGTATTTTCCTATTATTTTCAGAATACCCAAAAATAAGTCCATGAATAATTATTATTAATTATTATTTTCAAGTTTAACATGGTGAAATCTTCATGTAATTTGCTTTTGATTGTTGGAGTTCTTGATATAAATTAAGAGTTTTGTCAATCAAAAATTTGAAACTGACTGACAATTGTGTAATTTACACCAACACCCACCATATCTTTTGCTTTGATTATTTATTAAATTCACAAACTGAGAAACATGCTACAAAAATACTGCTTGCTGAAGGCCAGTTCAATAAGTGCTCATCACAGCCTGCTGGCAGGTCAGCCATATTAAAACGCAATTAAAGTTACAACAACAGCTTTTAAAACAACAACCAAATCACGCCGTCATGGTAAGTAAGTTATTAAACGATGCGCTTGTTAGCCTCAAGATATTTATCAAATTCTATGGCATTTATAAACCCTTCTTGTCACAAAGCTGACAAATGCAGTGGCATGCCCTTCCATAGCCGCCAGCAAGTTAAACGTTACAATAACTAACGTTACGTCCTAATTCACATCTTAAACCTAACTGCCGTAGCACGCCAAATTCAAACATTTTGCGCCCAGTTATCACCTTTAAGCACTGAGGCTTGCTGACAGATAACACCTGTGTTAGTTATTCACGTGTTGCTCAGTTGTTACATCTCATATCCGCATAAAATTACTGGTTCGGGGAAGTAGTTTTCATTTCCTATTTTGGTTTCATGTAGTGCATACTGACAGCTTGTATATCAAAATGTTTTATCATGCATACGGCCATCTACACAACCTCCAAAGCCTGGGCAAGTCAATCAATCTCAAAACAGGTAGAGCTGAAATTATCATATACATTCTGTTTAAGTGAACATCTGAATGTCAAGATGTGATTATGTTCTTGTACATGTACACTTGATTTAATCAGTGTAAAACTGTTAATATTAAATTAGTTAATAAGTATTAGTAAATAAACTAGCATATTTTTTTTAACAAATCAAGAATGACAACACTGAAGAAAATTCAATTCAACATTATCAACCATAAATATATAATTATTGTTACCCTATATACACTTTGGTTTCATTTCTCTTTATAATTAAAACCCTGTTGCATATAAAATATTTGAGATATAAAACCTAGCCACAAGCTATGGAAGTTAATGTCTCATGTAATATCGACCACTTTTGTCAGCTAAGTCACATTTTTGTTGCTTTTTGCAATTTCAGTTTAACATTGCCCAATAATTTATTAAACAAAACGTGACCAAATAAATGTTTAATTATGCATATAATGTGATTAATTACAACTTCAGGTTGTCGCAATTTATGAGCGGCATCTCCAAATGTCGCAATACGCTCAATTAACCAACAAGATACACACAGAAAGACTTCCATGTGCAGTAGCCAAAGTTTCCATGCAGAAGCACAACAATAGAAAAACTGTAATGTATTGAAGTGTAATGTATTGCCTTCATTTTTTTATTGTTTAAAGTTCTGACTGTATATATTTTTCTCACTACATTGGTTACAAACAAAACTTATCTAAGTCCCTTACTTATTTTAATAATTGCATAAATTTTCACAATTATTCCCAACAAGACTGTTATAACTCTATACAAAGCACTTTCCTTACTGCTGGTCTATATTCAACTGAACCTTTGCAGTCAATTTTGTTGGGTTAAAGCACTGACATTTCAATGAGCATTTTCATTAATAGAGCCTGGCAAAGTAAACAAAATTGCAGACAGGGAAAATAAATGAATAGAGCGAATTTACTTTTTTAAACAAAAGACCAGCATGAGCAGTGGCAAATTTACTGGCATTGCATCTAGACATGCTCACACTCCTTCTCAACTACAATGTATGCAATCTGAATGTAATGGGCCCCTTCACACCTGCTTCTATTTTTTGTCTTTCACAAGTTTTGTTATTGATGTATACATTTAATGGACCATGACACTCACCTCGACCGAAAAAATGTTAATAATGACAGACTGGTACATGTAGATGTGAACATATGTGCCAAAGCAATTACAACATAAAATTGTAAATTAAATTAATGTTTTATGTTACACATTATTCTCCCAAAAATCATGAATGCAATATATATTATAATAAAAATAATCTAAAATATAATCTATTAAATAGCCAGTGACAGAAAAGTTTGAGTACTAGTTTAAAAGCTTGTCTGCTTTCAAATTGTCTTAGTAGCCACTTTGTATTTTAAACAAAATGTTTGCTGGTACATTCAAAATAATACCAAATAATATAATACAATATGACTAATGGAAAGTGGAAAGTGTTGTCCCAGATTAGCCTGTGCGGACTGCACAGGCTAATCTGGGACGACACTATGCACATGAATATTGCCCAGTTTTCTCAAAACACAACTCGAATTATTACATAAGTAATTTCAATCAAATTTATAAAAGAACAAATTAAATGAGAAAAATCTGTTTTCAGAATAATTTCAGATGTATTAAGAATTACAATTCTTATCTGCCTCTTCAGAAATCCCTCAACAAAAGTAGTGTCAACTAGAGTTAACAGTATGCAATCCCTTATCAGACATCTACAACTATGACAAAAGGTCAATTAATATACAAATACATGTGGTCATATTCAACAACAAACCCAGGTAAAGTATATTATTGTTCCATTTATCCTCATGGGGTATTCAATGTTTGCTTTGCAAATCTCAATACCTTGCACAGATAACATAAACTTCCGACAATAAAGAAGGAAATACCGCATTGAAATAGCTATCACATGATCTGGCTATGCACTTGATTAAAAATGTAATCTTAGATAAGGTCTCTTTTCCTCTTGAGCGTACAGGAAACGAAAAATTTCACAAGGAAACGAATTTCAAGACCATAATTATTTTCTTTAAAGCTGGATGCACTATGTATTTATATGAACAATAGTCAGCCATGTGACAAACTTTACTGAAAAAGTTAGGACAATTTTCTTATCAACGTCTACATAACATGTTCCCAGTAGACATGTGAGCCATACAAGGAACAAAGAGCTCAAATATTAATGAAATACTCAATAAAAAACAATATTTGAACAAATACTTTAATATTCTTTTCAAAAATAACTTTTAAAATTTGGCTGATTTCAGAAAAGGGAATTTTTTGCTGCATTTAGAGCACTAAAAAATTCAATGTCAAAGATATTTTGTCAAGTTGTTGTGTTTTGTTGCTTTTGTTTCAAAGGAATTTTTTTTGATGCTATCTGATATCATTTAAGTTGCGAGAAAAAGCAGAACAAGGGACAAAATTGTCACAAAACCAGGTTTTCATTGTGAAAAAAAAATCTGATAAAGGGAGAAAACTCAAACTGAACTTTTGAAATGAACAAACAAAATTAACCCCCTTTGTAAGTTTGTTTTTAAAAAAAATCTATTTTTAGTCGTGGCGACCTTGACATTGGAGATATTGACGTGATTCTTTCGTGCGACACAACGTCCCATGATGGTGAACAAATATGCCAAATGATTTTAAAATCTCACAATGAATGACATAGTTATGGCCAGGACAAGCTCATTTATGGCCATTTTTGACCTTTGAACTCAAAGTGTGACCTTGACCTTGGAGATATCGACGTAATTATTTCGCGCGACACACCGTCCAATGATGGTGAACAAATGTGCCAAATGATTTTAAAATCTGACAATGAACGACATAGTTATGGCTCGGACAAGCTCATTTATGGCCATTTTTGACCTTTGAACTCAAAGTGTGACCTTGACCTTGGAGATATCGACGTTATTATTTCGGGCGACACACCGTCCAATGATGGTGAACAAATGTGCCAAATGATTTTAAAATCTGACAATGAACGACATAGTTATGGCCCGGACAAGCTTGTTCCGCCAGCCCGCCAGCCAGCCAGCCAGCCAGCCCGCCCGCATTCGCCAATCTAATAACCAGTTTTTTCCTTCGGAAAACCTGGTTAAAAAAGACTTAAGATAAAAAAAAACATATTCTTAAAAAACTTACATTTGAGATTTTATTATAACCAATGTCCACCTAATTAACTTTTTTTCAATAAAATAGATAAATATGCTTTTGGTTGCATTTTTATCAAGTGATTGAGCATTCCAATAGACATTAAAATTTGATTTTAAACTTCCATGCAGTGCAACAATATTCAGAGAGAATTACAGAAATATTGAATTGTTTAATTAAACTAAAAAGCACCTGCACAATTTTTTTCAAAGTAAAATTTTGCCCTATATTATTTCTGCCAAATTATAATAATTTTTTTCCTATATATTACGATTCTGAGTGCTCATTGTTTCTTAACTTTACTTTTTACATTTTTATTCTGATAGGTGATTCTTTATGTGCTGTTTGAATATGCAGAAATAAATTATATATCAATTTTTTATTTCATGGAAGACTTTTTTTATTGTCATGTTTGACACAACAATGAGGTGAGTGATGCCGGTTTTATCAAGTAATATACAGTAACATTTTAATATACATACTAGCTAAACCATCAAATATGTCACGACTTTGGAGGTGTAGGTAAAACACACATACTTTTGGTTAAACAAAGTCAACAAGGTTATATATATATATATATATTTAAATGAATTCCAGAGGGTAACTTACAATGGTATCGATTGAGCAATGCTTTTTTAAATGTTTTGCCGCTACTCTGTTTGTCCTGTGAACTGAGATCTAGGCCTTGTTCGCTGCACGAGTCGTCAACATCAGAAAAGTCCATTTCTCTGGACTCTTTTATGTCTCTCGGATCCTTCATTTCTTTCAAATCCTTCATTTCTCTCAACTCGTTCATTTTTCTTGACTCATGCGACCTCGATGAATCGTAACAATCTCTTTTTTTCAAAGACAAGTCCAAGACTGGCGTATCTTCATTCGTCATGAATTCTTTTGGAAAAGTCAAAGAATGAGACGTTCGTGTCGCAAAGCTTTGAGAGGGAATCATAGGATGTGGTGGTGGTAAAGGAATGTGATTTGGAATATGAGGAAACCCGAGCGGCAGAAGTGGGCGTGGCATCAGGAATGGATAATGCATGGTCTGTGGTAGAGGTAAATATGGTTGCCTGGGCAAGAACGCAGGCTCCATTTGAATTGGTCCAGGAACAGGCATAGCGTAGAAACCAGTCTCCTCCTTCACATAGAACATGGACGAATTTTTCATAAACATTTATCTTTTGCAAAGGTTCCTCCACTTGTATTCAATCCTTTTTATTTGCAAACACATGTTCAATCAAAAGTCTGTAACAGCTCTACAAAATAAATGTTCATCAAAACCACTATCCATTCACATGACACATAAGGACTTCATCCGTCCTAAATCCTCCGCAACTGATAAAACACAACTCTCACGTCTTACAAATTTATTAAAATATTTTAAACCATGTTCAAGCTTATTTCAACAAAATCCAATAGATAATGAAACACGATAAATCGGTGAACTTCAATGTACTGTACCCAAGCCAGCCAAGCCAGAAGTTAGAACTGACTGACAATCAACATTGAAATACTTCCCACAATTATCTACAATAATCTTCAATCTGTTGGTAGATAGATACACACACAGCTAATACAATATACTCCTCCAAGCCCACGCCATTCAAGCACAGAGATTTAAATGTCTCAAGGTGTCGCTGAGCACACAAGCTATGCAAGGACATGTTATATCTAAGTTACAATAGGCGTGCTCTCATATAGGAAGTATTCCACTGTGAAGCGGTTACTGAAGTGTAACACTGTCACTTCGTATAACATCTAAGTAGTCAGTATACATTAAGACCACATGAGCAAGCATATGGGCCAGTTAGTAGTCGTAATCATATCATCACCGAAAACAGGCTTACATAGTGAATGCACTAACCCTGATAAAAGCCTTTTAGGTTTTGCACTCAAGGAAATCACTTCTCTGCAACATTACAAACTAGGCTGGCTTAAAAATCAATGAACATAAAACTATATTTTGTTGCTCCAGAAAATATCTTGAGATGTTAAAATTAAATTTAATGAGTCGTGTTTTGAGAAAACTGGGCTTAATGCTTGTGCGTAGTGTCATCCCAGATTAGCCTGTGCAGTCTGCAAAGGCTAATCAGGGACGACACTTTCCGCTTTCATAGTATTCTTAGTTTCAAGGAAGTCCCTCCTTACCGAAAATCAAGTTAAGGCGGAAAGTGTCGTCCCTGATTAGCCTGTGCAGACTGCACAGGCTAATCTGGGGCGACATTTCACGCACGTGCATTATGCCCAGTTTTCTCAGAACATGACTCAAATAGTCAGGTTGACCTCTGTATATACATTGTTGCTATAGCAAGTAAGTTAACAGGTTGTAAGTTAACAGGTTGATATCCAGATAATTGTCCATAGGCTTTTATCTAAAACAGTTTACACTATGTAGTTGAGGAATGACTGACAATGTGAAATGTCTCCCAGTTTGTGAGCATAAAAAATAGGCTGCGATTCCACCAAAAGACAACAATAAGATTTTCACTTTCAGTTCAAGTATTTGCATTAATTTAACTTAATATGTAGGTCAACACAAACAATATTTATGATAATCGACAATTAGCAATAGTTGAAATAAGTGGAATTTCCTCTTTTTTCTCCTAAATAAAGATGAAAATAGGTTTTTAAACAAGATGCGTTTGTGAAACACAATGTCCCCCTATATGACGTTTGACTTTGAAGGATGACCTTGACCTTGTGAAGGATGACCTTGACCTTGACCTTTCACCACTCAAAATGTGCAGCTCCATGAGATACACATGCATGCCAAATATAAGGTTGCTATATTCAATATTGCAAAAGTATTCATAAAACTAGAAATGGCGCGGCAGAGGCCGACGCGTATCCCCACGCCGCATGTTTGACCCAAGGGCGCCCCAGGGTTGATCATGGGGCCATGCATAGTTGAGATTGACTGTATTGTCATAAGAGAAGTTCAGTATCAATTAGAAGTGAATGGGTGTAAAAATAAAGAAGTTATAGTAAAAGGCAATTTTGGGAGGGTGTGGCCTATGTGGGCGGGGTGCCCCAGGGTTGGTAATGGGGCCATGCATAGTTGAGATTGACCGTATTGTCATAAGAGAGGTTCAGTATCAATTTGAAGTGAATCAGTGTATTAATGAAGAAATTATAGTAAAAGGCAATTTTGGGCGGGTGTGGTCTATGTGGACGTGGCGCCCCAGGGTTGGCAACGGGGCCATGCATAGTTGAGTTTGACCGTTTTGTCATAAGAGAGGTTCAATATCAATTTGAAGTGAATCAGTGTAGAAATGAAGAAGTTAATGTAAAATAACCTAAATTTTTTTTATAGTAAATGGATTTTTTTGGTGGGTATGGCCTATGTGGGCGGGCGCCCCAGGGTTGGGATTGGGGCCATGCATAGTTGAGATTGACCCTAATGTCATAACAAAAGTTCAGTATCAATTTGAAGTGAATCCGTGTAGAAATGAAAAAATTATAGTAAATGGAAATTTTTGGTGGGTGTGGCCTATGTGGGCGGGGCGCCCCAGGGTTGGGAATGGGGCCATGCATGGTTGAGATTGACCGTATTGTCATAGGTGAGGTCCAGTATCAATTTGAAGTGAATCGGTGTAGAAATAAAGAAGTAAATGTAAAATAACCTAAAAAAATGAGTGATAATTTCTGACGCGGCCCCACCCCAACCCCTATAACTTTTGACCCAGGGGTCAGATCAAAATTCCAAATAGTGCACCGTCGCACATATGCTCATAGCTACCATGTGTGTAAATTTCAAGGTTCTAGTGCTTTTAGTGTAGGAGGAGATAGTGGCCAGGACGGACGGACAGACGGACGGACAGACGGACGGCGGAGATCACCACAATATCCCCACCTTTTTTTCAAAAAGCGTGGGGATAATAAGCGATTTGGGCCAAATATATTTGACCTCTGAACTTGAAGGATGACCTTGACCTTGACCTTTCACCACTCAAAATGTGCAGCTCCATGAGATGCACATGCATGCCAAATATCAAGTTGCTATCTTCAATATTGCAAAAGTATTTATAAAATAAGCGATTTGGGCCACATATATTTGACCTCTGACCTTGAAGGATGACCTTGACCTTTTACCACTCAAAATGTGCAGCTCCATGAGATACACATGCATGCCAAATATCAAGCTGCTATCTTCAATATTGCAAAAGTATTCATAAAATGAGCGATTTTGGCCATATATATTTAACCTCTGACCTTGAAGGATGACCTTGACCTTTCACCACTCAAAATGTGCAGCTTCATGAGATACACATACATGCCAAATATGAAGTTGCTATCTTCAATATAGCAAAAGTTATTGCAAAATGTTAAAGTTGGCGCAAACAGACAGACCAACAGACAGACCGACAGACAGACCAACAGACAGGGCAAAAACAATATGTCCCCCACTACTATAGTGGGGGACATAAAAATTTACATCACCATCATCTACTTGTATGTATTAAATTGCGATTCTCAGATTTTGCTTTGAAATTTTATATGACAAAACTTAAGGAAGAAATATTGAGTAAAAGAAGAGTGCAATATAATTATCTATATAATTATGAACAATACAAGCATACAAGTCTCTAAAACAGTTACATTTTATTTTAAGACACTATGCAGTGTTTATTTTCACCGTTTTGGGAATTGGGCCAGGTCCCTTTGGACTGAGAAAATTCGCGGCGTTTTGACTAACATTGGGAAATTAGCGTTGTTGTCGTTTTGCTAAAAATGCTTCAAAATTGAGGAAACAAAAGTGTCCAGTATTATATTTACTAAGGTTGAACTTATATGGATGGGATATAAGATATTGAGATCCAAAAAAAAAACAAAAAAAAAAACAACCTTCCATTGGGAATTTTTAGCTCCCATTTAGGAAAAATATATATTTTTTTCCATTGGGAATGGGTCTGATTACCGGACCCTATTTTGAATGAAAAAACAAAAGCACCGCATAACGGGTGCCCTGCTTGGCTGCGAAAGCTTGTCAGAATTTTTTTTTTTTTTAGAGGTCACAGTGACCTTGACCTAGTGACCCAACAAGAGATGTGTTTTAACACTATAATTCACCATACAGAGGGAAAAAAACATAATTCAAACTCTTTTATTCATTAACATGTTATGTTCATGTTCAAAGTTCAACATTTCTGGGCTTTTCAGCGAATTTATCAATTATTCTGGTGACCTCCTCTTCACCAAGTCTCTCTGTGTGCAGACAAAGTCTGATCAGAGACTTCAGTGTAGCTTTCCCAAGCTTGTGTCTCTGTGGCGTGCAAAGCAGGTTGAGCAAACTAAACAGTCTTTCAACACTCTCTTGACCGGACGTTTCTGGCGTTTCACTGCCGGCATTTGAAGAAGACTGACTTTTAAGTTTTACTTGTTTGAAAAGAATATCAATTTATTTTTAAATTAAAACAGATTTGTCAATTATTTTACGATAGCTTTTGTTGTTGTGCGACATGTTGGAATACGTATGGTTTGCGGTAGATGTCTTAAAGCGAAAGTCGTGATAGTGAACTACGTACGATTTGCGGTAAAGGCTAAAATAAAGTAAACACGCGGGTGCAGTTCAGGAAAATTGTAGTAAATTCGTAACGAAAGACGTATTTAAATGAGGTATTGATTAAAATTGAATAACACTTCAGAGAGGGGAATTTAAAAAATATTTGGGGGAAAAATATATACTCTAAAGATGGGGGAATGGGGCCGAATAACGCCGAATATTTCATAAAATACACACACTGAATTATATAAATTACTTCCATTGAAAATAATTGTCTCTAACAAATCTCTATTTTTAGTAGCAAATAATTAAAAGCCACTACTGTAACTGTAGATTCACCACTCAAAATGTGCAGCTCCATGAGATACACATGAATGCCAAATATATAAAGTGGCTATGTTCAATATTGAATAATTATCACCCTTTAAAGCTTATGACTTCCCTTAAATGTGTATTTTTTACCGTAGACCTTGAAGGATGACCTTGACCTTTTACCACAATGTGTTTGTCAGATGCCGCCTACTGCGCCGCTTTGATTTGTTTAACAAAAATATATACGTGGGCAGGTCAGATAACTATGTCCATTTAAATCTATTACTTCCCTTGACTTTGTTTTTTCGCCCCTAGTCCTTGAAGGATGATGTTCACCTTGAAATTTTACCACTCAAAATGTGCAGCTCCATGAAATACACATGCATGCCAAATATAAAGTTGCTATCTTCAATATTTAAACAGTTATGGCCAATGTTAAGGTTTTAGCACGACGCCTACAGTGGACGGCGAGCTGGCTATGACAATAGCTTGGGTTTTCTCCGAAAACAGCCAAGCTATAAACCACTGCTAAGGGTTACAAAATGGCACATTTAGTGGCATATAACTCTTATACCCAACAAGCATTGAATTTCTGATACAGACATATTTCATTTTATTTCTCCAGCAGAATAACACATTATTTGAAGAGTTTGAGTTTCAAAGCAGCTTATGGTGTTTTTTTTCCAGAAAAGAACCATTTAAAACACATAAGTGCAAATCCCTGTAACAAACATTGTTTCAGAGCATAAATAATTTCAGAACTATCAATCCAAGTTCAGATATCATAGTAAATTGATTATTTCAAAGATTGCATAATTCAATTTTAAGGTAAATCAGATGTGACGTATTTTTTAATGTAAATATTTTACTAGCAATTACTGAAGATTTCTCTTTTAAAGTTAAGATGACAAAAAACTAAATAAGTCTGATCCTTATAGTAAAATGATTAAATGCATAATGCCTCAATGTGTTTTTATACTTCACAAAATTGTACTCAGACTGAATTTGGCCATATCAAAGGAAAGGAAATAATTTATTATAATGCATTGCCTTATTTTGCAAAAGAAGTCAAACTGTATTATTTTCCAAATAAGAAACTTTGCATGCATTCAAGCCATGCATCTACACGATCAATAACCATAAACAAGATTAATCAACCTATTAAATATACCGGATGAAAAACTGTAAGGGAAATAAGGCACGTTAAATTGAAAGATTGCTTTAATTATAAGACAAAGGATAAGGTATTTTCATAGTCAATTACTATCATATTATTAATTAAAGGGGTTATACATGTAACTCATAATTCAAAATCAAATTACCAGATCTCATATATTTCTGTTGAACTTATGAACTCGAAATACAAAGCTCAACAGTTGCCAATTACAAACTGAAAATATGACTCTTTAAATGTTCAAACATCAAAGTTAATAAATGTATAACAAATAATGATTGTTATATTGATGACCTTTCATAAATCAAGGTACTTTCAATGATAATGATATACAATTCTATGTACAGTTAGATGAGAGCCTGCATATCGTTTTTGGTACATTTATGACTTAAAAGTCTACTTTTGCTAATTTTTTTCCAATTCAAAGCAGTGAAAATATTATTTTCCTTTTAAAGGGGCCTTTTCACAGATTTTCCCATGTTTTGAAGTTTGTCATTAAACTCTTTATATTGATAAATGTAAACATTAAATTTTAAAAGCTCCAGTGAAAAATCAAAAATAAAATTTAAAAAAGGAAAAAACAGTAGCCCATAGCAGGGCTGGAACCAGTGACCCCAGGAATCCTTTAGTAAAAACGCATTAGCCAACTGAGCTTTCCTGCCAAGTATACATAAGATGAGTATTTTATACGTTATATAAGCAATCTTCGTAGTTTCACAAATTTAAACGACAACAACAGAACTCTCCAAATTATTCAATCATTTCGCGTTGCAACGCTTTATAACTTTTAGGTTTTTAAATCGTCAAAAGATGCATATAATGGCTATACTAGACCATGGCAAATGTTCAGTAATACTGTTTCCTCACAAATATCATAACTAAACCGAAAATTTGCGAATCTGAAACAACTTTTTTCAATTTTGTAAATTTACCAATCCATGAAAAGATCCCTTTAAGATTACTAGCAGTCTTTGAAATCATTTTTAATACTTCACTTAAACGATAAGTGGAACACAGTGTTGAAGTCATATACAATAAATGTACCAAACCTTAAACCAGTGTTATTTATGAGCAAGTTGAAATATGAGACCACATTAACTGTATAGATATAAATAGGGACAACAAAATCAGTCATGCAAGGTTATGCTACACTAAAGTGAGTTATCTCTTGTGGTGGCAGTAACGCTTACAATCATTTCCTACAGCTTATATCCCATATCCTGTTTTACCAGTTTAAAACAAATCTGACAAAGCAAGAATGAACTATCTTAACATGACTCTTTGCTTATTTACATTCATATTTCATAGCGAAAGCATTATTCATGTTATGACAAAATAACCTGGTATTAAATAATTCTTTCTGTAAAAGGAGGATGTAAAATGCAAGTTAGGGTTGAAAGATGATATAATGCCAAAAGTGTTCAATTTCAATCACTATAAATACAATCTTCATACATGTAATTATAGACAGACAAAAATAGACAGCAAGGACAAGAAGTTTAACTATGAAAATCTTGCAGCTTTATTCACTATGCTGTCAGTTTCCAGATCATATGTCGCCTAAAAGAAGCCAACTAGCTGCAATCTAAAGGACAAATTAATACCAACATCAACAAGTTCAGATTTGATGTCTGATAAATGCGCGTAAACACAATATTGCCCCTTTGGTGCAAAAAGGTACCATGTGAAATTGAAATGAGAAGGTACATTGTACCTTTTTGCACCAATGGGGCAATATTGTCTTTCAATAAATATATGTGCACTTTTAAATCTCCTTCCTAGCTGGAGTCCAGCTTTGCCATAAACAGTTTAACATACTCCAGAGCATATGTAACTAGATGTGTTTGTGAAACACAATGTCCCCCTATATGACGTTTGACCTTGAAGGATGACCTTGACCTTGACCCTTCACCACTCAAAATGTGCAGCTCCATGAGATACACATGCATGTAAAATATAAAATTGCTAGCTTCAATATTGCAGAAGTTACATTACATGAGCAATTTTGACCCATATATTTGACCTAGAAGGATGACCTTGACTTTGACCTTTCACCACTCAAAATGTGCAGCTCCATGAGATACACATGCATGCCAAATATCAAGTTGCTATCTTCAATATTGCAAAAGTATTCATAAAATAAGCGATTTGGGCCACATATATTTGACCTCTGACCTTGAAGGATTACCTTGACCTTGACCTTTCACCACTCAAAATGTGCAGCTCCATAATTACACATGCATGCCAAATATCAAGTTGCTAACTTCAATATTGCAAAAGTATTCATAAGGGCTGTTTGTAAAACATGCATGCCCCCCATATGGGCTGTCCGTTGTAGTGGCAGCCATTGTGTGAATACGTTTTTTGTCACTGTGACCTTGACCTTTGACCTAGTGACCTGAAAATCAATAGGGGTCATCTGCGAGTCAAGATCAATGTACCTATGAAGTGTCATGATCCTAGGCAAAAGCGTTCTTGAGTTATCATCCGAAAATCATTTTACTATTTCAGGTCACCGTGACCTTGACCTTTGACCTCAAAATCAATAGGGGTCATCTGCGAGTCATGATCAATCTACCTGTGAAGTTTCATGATCCTAGGCATATGCGTTCTTGAGTTATCATCCGGAAACCATTTTACTATTTCGGGTCACCGTGACCTTGACCTTCCACCTAGTGACCTCAAAATCAATAGGGGTCATCTGCGAGTCATGATCAATCTACCCATGAAGTTTCATGATCCTAGGCGTATGCGTTCTTGAGTTATCATTCAAAAACCATTTTACTATTTCGGGTCACTGTGACCTTGACCTTTGACCTAGTGACCTCAAAATCAATAGGGGTCATCTGCGAGTCATGATCAATGTACCTATGAAGTTTCATGATCCTAGGCCCAAGCGTTCTTGAGTTATCGTCTGACAACAACCTGGTGGACGGACCGACCGACAGACCGACCGAGCGACATGAGCAAAGCAATATACCCCCTCTTCTTCGAAGGGGGGCATAATAAGCGATTTGGGCCACATATATTTGACCTCTGACCTTGAAGGATGACCTTGACCTTTCACCACTCAAAATGTGCAGCTCCATGAGATACACATGCATGCCAAATATCAAGTTGCTATCTTCAATATTGCAATAGTATTCATAAAATGAGCGATTTTGGTTACATATATTTGACCTCTGACCTTGAAGGATGACCTTGACCTTGACCTTTCACCATTCAAAATGTGCAGCTCCATGAGATACACATGCATGCCAAATATCAAGTTGCTAGATTCAATATAGCAAAAGTTATTGCAAAATGTTAAAGTTGGCGCAAACCAACCAACAGACCAACAAACAGACCAACCAACAGACTGGGCAAAAACAAAATTTCCCCCACTACTATAGAGGGGGGACATAAAAATAATTATGTCCATGCATCTAAAATCACAAACATTGTCATGTGTGCTTCAGTGCTTCTCAAAATCAAAATGCCCTACATTTTTTACACATACAGTTTAAGGCCAGAACACACCCTGGCTCTGTTTTCTTATTAAATAACGTGTCTAGACAGCTATAAATATGACTGACCTAAATTTTGTGGAAGCATCTATAGGCTAAGCTAGCCCAGGAATAGAAGTGTTAAGTAAACTTACCCCTGTTATATGACTGAAATAGGAGTAGGTTAACGGACCTCTGTTAAATGACTGAAATACTGAGTAGGTTAACTGTCCGCTGTTATATGACTGAAATATTGTAGGTTAACTTCCCCCTGTTATATGACTGAAATAAGAGTAGCTTAACCGTCCCATGTTATAGGACTGAAATAGGTGAAGTTTAACTTCCCCTGTTATATGACTGAAATATAGTAGGTTAACTTCCCCCTGTTATATGACTGAAATTAGAGAAGCTTAACTGTACCCTATTAAATGACTTAAATAAGAGTAGATTAACTGATCCCTTTTATATGACTGAAACAGGAGTAGGTTAACTGCCACATTGTAAATGACTACTATAGTAGGTTAAAGCGCCCCTGTTATATGACTGAAATAGGAGTAGGTTAACTGTCCCCTGTTATATGATTGAACCTGGAGTAGATTAACTAAAACCTGTTATGTGACTGAAACAGGATTAGGTAAATTGTCTCCTGTTATATGACTGACATAGGAGTAGGTAAACTGTACCCTTTAAAATGACTGAAATAGGAGTAGGTCAACTGTCCCCTGTTATACGACTGAAATAGGAGGTCAACTGTCCCCTGTTATATAACTGAAACAGGAGTAAGTTAACTGTCCCCTGTTATATGACTGAAACAGGAGTATGTTAACTGTCCCAGAGTTATATGACTGAAATAGGAGTATATTAACTGTCCCCTGTTATATGACTGAAATAGGTGAAGTTTAACTGTCCCATGTTATATGACTGAAATATAGTAGGTTAACTTCCTCCTGTTATATGACTGAAATAAGAGTAGCTTAACTGTCCCATGTTATATGACTGAAATAGGAGTAGGTCAACTGTCCCCTGTTATATGACTGAAACAGGAGTAGGTCAACTGTTCCCTCGTTAATGACTGAAACAGGAGAAGGTTAACTGACCCCTGCTATATGACTGAAACAGGAGTAGGTCAACTGTCCCCTCTTATATGATTGAAACAGGAGTAGGTTAACTGACCCTGTTTTATGACTAACATAGGATCAGGTTAACTGCTGGTTTTTTTAATACTGAAAAATAGTTAACTATCTCTAAATCCAATGCAGTTAAAACCCATAAGACCCCAAGGATCTCCAGGCAATGCCTCTAAACTCTTAAAGGGATCTTTTCACGGTTTGGTAAATTGACAAAATTGAAATAAGTTGTTCCAGATTCGCAAATTTTCGTTTTAGTTATGATATTTGTGAGGAAACAGTATTACTGAACATTTACCATAGTCCAATATAGCCATGATATGTATCTTTTGATGATTTGAAAACCTAAAAATTATAAAGCATTGCAACGCGAAACGATTGAATAATTTGGAGAGTTCTGTTGTTGTCGTTTAAATTTACGAAACTACGAAGATTGCTTATATAAGGTATAAAATACTTCTACTGTGTATACACGGCAGAATAGCCGAAAGGGCGAATGCGTTTTTACTTCAGACTAACTCCAGGACTCCAGGGGTACCGGCTAATTTTTTTTCCCTTTTTTTAATTTTATTTTTGATTTTTTACTGGAGCTTTTAAGATCCAATGTTTACATTTATCAATATCATTTAAACATTATCATTTAATGAAAAACTTCAAAATATGCCAAAATCTGTGAAAAGGCCACTTTAAATTAAAAATATGCAATATGCAAATACGGAATTTATTCAGAAGACTTAAGGACATGTTATCCATTGTTTGAACTAATATGACATAGTTCAATTACTTTACACAGAGCCCTTTTTCCAACAAAGGTTCCAACTCCTTCACAGCTCTTGTTAATACTCTAAACATCTTTGTTGAAAAACACAAACATTACCATAGTAATGTTCTTTGGAAATCAAACACAAATAGCATGTGCAAATCCTGCAAAATAGAGAAACTTTCTAAACATGTGACATCCAAATGCTATGAATGGATATTGCAAACAAATTCAAAAATATGATTGACATGATATTATGGAATAATATGATTGACATTATATTATGGAAGGATCTTTTGCATGTTTTAACAATTTGACATTAATTGTATAATGTTTATGCATCTTTCAAAAGACAATTAGCCACATGGAATCCAAATAAACCAATATAATAATCAATTACAAGAAAAACAATTAAATGTCACTTCTGGTTTGTTAAAAGAAGAAACTACTTAGCAACAGCATAAGTACTTAAAAGTGGAACACGCGGCCAAGCCAACATTTACTTCATTATGACAAGGACTTTCTTACAGCTAAGCGTACCAACAGTATTTCTATGAAAGGATGGGGAATTAAATTTGCAAATTAATAGGAACATAAGACATATTGATCACAATCTACTGCAGGTCAATTTTGGTTTTTAGAATTTATAACTGATCTTGTAGGTAAATAAATCTTTATGGCTTATTGGCCATATCAGTTTACATTGACGCACACACATTTCAAAAATTGATTTACTGTAAAACTAAAAGAGACATGGTTAGTGTAATGAAAACCTAAATTCAGGTTATCTGCAAGTAAACAAAATATGATATGAACCGTTGGTGCATGTTTGTTACTACAACTACATCCTTGACACATTAACAAACTGTTTACATTTAATTACTAGTATGAAGACCACATTCAATAACAATGTAGGGAAATAATGCATACTTTTTTTTCACATGAGCCCCACATCCTTCCCAAAAGTCTCCTTAATTTTACACAGTGACATTGACCGTCTCACATCCTAGATTTATAAGTATCCAACAAAACACACGATTGGATACTTAATTACCATGTGTACAGAAAGCAAACAGATAATTCATATTGTTTTGCATAACAATTAATTAAACAAGAGGGCCATGGTGGCCCTGAATCGCTCACCTGACTCATTAAGATCAGATGAAAACTATGTCTACACAATGTTTTTCTATGATTTGACCTAGTGACCTAGTTCCTGACTCTAGATGACCCAAATACAATCCCAATCCAGATTTCATCAAGATATTCATTCTGACCACAGTTCATAAATATTGGATGAAAACTGTGACCTCTATTGTCAACACAAGGTTTTTCTATTTATTTGACCTAGATTTTTACCCCAGATGACCCAAATACAATCCCACCCAGATTTCATCAAGAATTCTGACCAAATTGCATAAAGGTTGGATGAAAACTGTGATCTCTAATGTCTACACAAGGTTTTTCTATTATTTGACCTAGTGACCTAGTTTTTGACCCCAGATGACCCAAATAAAATCCCAACCCACATTTCATCAAGATAAACATTCTGACCAAATTTCATAAAGATTGGATGAAAACTGTGACCTCTATTGTCTACACAAGGTTTTCTATTATTTGACCTAGTGACCTAGTTTTTGACCCCAGATGACCCAAATAAAATCCCAACCCAGATTTCATCAAGATAAGCATTCTGACCTAATTTCATAAAGATTGGATGAAAACTGTGACCTCTATTGTCTACAGAAGGTTGTTCTATTATTTGACATAGTGACCTTGTTTTTGACCCCAGATGACCCAAATACAATCCCAAACCGGATTTCATCAAGATAAACATTTTGACCAAATTTCATCAAGATTGGATGCAAACTGTGACCTCTACTGTCTACACAAACAAATTGTTGACGGACGGACGCACGGACAAACGCAGGCACGCACAACGGACGCCGGACATCACACGATCACATAAGCTCACCGTGTCACTTCATGAAAGGTGACCTAAAAATATGTGTCGGAGATAAACATGAACAGTTGTGGTTAAAATCCCATAGAAACAAGGGCTGTTTGTAAAACATGCATGCCCCCCTATATGGGCTATTAGTTGTAGTAGCAGCCATTGTGTGAATACGTTTTTTGTCACTGTGAATGGTGGTGGTGGTGGTGGTGGTGGTGTAGTAGTAGTAGTAGTAGTAGTAGTAGTAGTAGTAGTAGTAGTAGTAGTAGTAGTAGTGGTAGTAGTAGTAGTAGTAGTAATAGTAGTTGTAGTAGTAGTAGTAGTAGTAGTAGAAGTAGTAGTAGTAGAAGTAGTAGTAGTAGAAGTAGTAGTAGTAGAAGTAGTAGTAGTAGTAGTGGTAGTAGTAGAAGTAGTAGTAGTAGTAGTAGTAGTAGTAGTAGTAGTAGTGGTAGTAGTAGTAGTAGTAGTGGTAAAAGTAGTAGTAGTAGTGGCAGTAGTAGTAGAAGTAGTAATAGTAGATGTGGTGGTGGTGGTGGTGGTGGTGGTAGTAGTAGTACTAGAAGTAGTAGTACTAGTAGTAGTAGTAGAAGTAGTAGTAGTAGTAGTAGTCGTAGTCGTAGTCGTAGTAGTCGTAGTAGTAGTAGTAGTCGTAGTAGTAGTAGTGTCGTAGTAGTAGTCGTAGTAGTAGTAGTAGTAGAAGTAGTAGTAGTAGTAGTAGTAGTAGTAGTAGTAGTAGTAGTAGTAGTAGTAGTAGTAGTAGTAGTAGTAGCAGTAGCAGTAGCAGTAGCAGAAGCAGTAGCAGCATTACAAGACCAATACTTAAGAATGATCAAATGGGAAAAGGTAACCTAGCACTGGCAGTAAATATGGGGCTCATTTACAGGTCAGATTTGGAATCTCTGCTGTAAAATGAGATTTTGAATGAATTAAAGGGAGGCAAATCTGTAATAAAAAGAACATGCATAAACAGCAGTTGTTTTCCCTTGTTTGAACCATGCTAAATCCTTACAAGTTTGGAAAGAATTGGATGAAAAATTTGGACTTCATTGCATAAACACCATTTTATCAATTCAATGGGAGGTAATTCTGTACTTCATGGACCAATAATGCTCATTTTTTGTAGGGTTCGTGTCCTCATTGATATAAAGACACTGTGCAAATTTGGAAAGGATCAGACAAAAAATGTGGAAGATTTTCACAAAATAGGCAAAAACGAATAAACATGCAAAGTTCAACGAGCTCCTGCGGCCATGTTTTTTGACGAATCAAATTTCTTTGAACAACTTTTTCAGGGGAGCCCTCAAAGGTCATCCCTGTGAAATTTTTTGAAAATCTGATGAGCGGTTTCTGACAAGAAGATTTTTTAAGGTTTTTACCATATATGGTCATGGCGGCCATCTTGGTTATGCAATCAAATTTTTTTTAACAATTCTTTTGTCCCATGACCTAGGGATGCTCCACATGAAATTTAGTTGAAATTGGCTCAATGGTTTAGTAGAAGAAGATGTTTACAAATTGTTTACAGACAGACGGACGGACGGCCGGACGCCGGACGCTGAGTGATCACAATAGCTCACCTCAAGCTATCGCTCAGGTGAGCTAAAAATGATACAAAAGAAATTTCAATTTATTTTTTACTATATTGTCTAGATATAGGATAGAAAACCACCTGCCACAGTAACCATGGCAATTATTTCCCTGTCTCCCTACATGTTCTTAACCTGGCAGCATTGAATCCATGGATAGATCAACTTTCTGCAAGCAAATTTCCTTTGTTTTGTTTTTTAATTTCATAATAACCAGTTCTATGACAAAATAGTTTTTAGTAAACATTTGCATCAAGATTAAATCCTGAAATTTGTAAAACTTAAAATGATTTTCTCTAGATAATTCATGGAAAAGCATCTATTAAAATATCTTTTAGAACATTTTGCTTCAGTAAGCTATCAATTTCATTTTGCAAGTGTACTGAGCAAGCGTGTGACCAATTCTTAAGAATGCAATAACTGCATGCAAATATGCAAAAAAACTAAGTCCATGTTGCAAATGTGCAAATGCACTACTAGGCATGCTTGTGAACATTTCTTAAGAATAACATACCTTCAAGCAAAAAAAATTATAGGATCAAATTTAAGACAAAGCAATTCATATATTATACTATGTAAGCGTTTCCGATCGCCAAAATCGCCAAAGGCGATTGAATCTTTCAGCTGGCGATTAAAGTTTAAAATGTGAATGAAAATGGCGATTGCAAAAAACCCTGATATTTCTCTATAAGTATGTAATATTCCCTTCTTTTAAAGAGAATTCGGTACCGATTTCCACATGTAATCGCCATAAAAGCTCCAGGTGGTAATAGATAGTCCACTGCTAAGAGATAACCGGATGCCCGTATCGTATATTCAAGCCACTTAACACAGTCATGTATGCTGACAGATGCATCACGGGAAATTTTCGGGTAACTTTCCAATCGCCAAACTGTGATATTTAACGTCTAATAGGTTACGAGAATGCTTATGGAGGCGGGGTTATATAGCGATTATAATTTTTGATTGACGTCGGTCACAGAGTTTGTTAACAATGAATCGCAGTTGTAGCATTAATACGTGATATAAAACCGGTAAATAAAGCAGTACATTAAAGGGGCCTTTTCACAGATTTTGACATTTTTTAACTTATTCATTAAATGCTTTATATCGATAAATGTAAACATTGGATCGTAAAAGCTCCAGTAAAAAATCAAGAATAAAAATTAAAAAAAGGAAAAGAACATTGCCCGGACCAGGTTTCGAACCAGTGACCCCTGGGTCCTGCCAGAGTCCTGAAGTAAAAACGCTTTAGCCTACTGAGCTATTCCGCTGATTACACGTACTTGATATATTTTATACCTTATATAAGCAATCTTTGTAGTTTCACAAAATTTAACGACAAAAACAGAACTCTCCAAATTATTCAATCGTTTCACGTTGCAACGCTTTATAATTTTGAGGTTTTAAAATCGTCAAAAGATGCATATAATGGCTATATTAGACCATAGTAAATGTTCAGTATTACTGTTTCCTCACAAATATCATAACTAAAACGAAAATTTGCGAATCTGAAACAACTTTTTTCAATTTTGTCAATTTACCAAAGCGTGAAAAGATTGCTTTAAAGGCGGTTTCGGGCATCATCATCACACCTATTTACCGTACTGTAAACATTCATTAATTATGAGAAGTTAATTGCAATTGGTGAGCAGTGTAAAATTACTTACGGTGAGTAAGTTGTGAAAAACAAAACCCTTAATAATTTGATGCAGTAACAAATTAAATCCAGTGCATGTATATTATATCATGTCTATTTGTAGAACTGATTTACACCGTTTTTCTACAGCCACGTGATAATAACTATTCTCTATGCATTTATACCGGTATGCCATGTAAAACCCGTGTTATGAAAGAGCGCAAAATTATTGCTGTCGTCTGCAATGCCAAAATCTAGGCATGCAAAGCATGCTTTTTTTTAAACAGACCATGTGTAACTAAATTTTAAATATAGTCTAGCCGCTCAGTACATGCAGTATTTAAGACTTACAAATTTACTGGTACCTTTGAATAAATTATAGATTGCAACTATGGAAAAATATGTCAATTCAAGAATACATTGCAGTAAATGTATTTTTCAAGAATGAAGAAGCACCAGACTACGGCAAAAATTATTGGGAGAAGGGGGGGGGTTGGCGAATAGGAGTTACGCAAGACCCATCCAATCAAAGACCGGGCATATCTGACAGTTGTTACATTGTATACCGTTTATTCCAGTGCATGAAAATAAATATAAATAAAAAATAACATGAAATTATTTGATTTCAGGTAACAAATAATTTATTTAAATGTGACTTGATTGATAATTAAATACAGTCATTGTTGATACCTATAAATTCGTGATAATGATAATGTCGTTCATTGAGCAAATAAGGTTATAATGTGGGTCGTCATCGTAGTGCTGAAACTTGGCTACTAATTTTTTTTCCTTAGCGCCAACCTAGTATTATAGCATTGTGTACAATATTAAAATCCCACAACATGTACAAAACTCAATGAGCCTAACTCTGAATATACTAAGTTTAATGCTTGCGCCTAAAATGTGGGCCCAGGAAAGCTCATGCAGTCCCCACAGGTTTATCAGAAAAAACTTTTCAGTTTCCACTTATGCTGGATTTTCGTTTAGAAGAGACCTGTGATTCTCACTTACCTTTTTACCATTAAACAAATAGGACAACAACCTTAATGTCCATGCCTGACAAGGTGATTGGCATAGATTATATTTAACATCATAGATAGGTAAAATGAATGGGTGTTGGTGGCCAACCTACCCTTTTTATACTGGAGATATAAAGACAATAAATAGAAACCCATTTAAATGAAGAAATTAGAAACTTCAAGAGATAATTACGCGGTATTTCAAGCAGTTATGTCATGGTATCCAATAAAGTAGAAGAAAATATTGATCCCTTGAAGTAAAACCTTTTTGCACCAATGGGGAGAAAAATATGAGAGAATTTAAAGCTAAAAGCTAAAACCATACGACTTTGAAAGAAAACTGACAGCAAAATAAAAATTACAAAGGTACATGATTTAATATTATTGCTAACTGTTAATTGGGAAAAATTGAAGCCAATCAGAATTGCTGTTTTTCTTTGAAATGTGATGATAGCAGCATTGTTTTCATGCTTACAAAACATACCATAATGCAGTTAAATGATCATGTCAATATTTTTAATTCTGAGAAAATTCATTCAAACAAGTTGAAATTCAGTTTTGTATATGGTAGGGTAAATTAAAGTCACCTGTTTCTATAATTGCAAAATCAGCAGGATAAATGCATTAAAAAAATATAATGTTAAGACTTTGGCTTAGCTATATTGCATGTGTCTTGACTGAATCGAGTTAATATAAAAGATATTTATTTAATAAGAAAGCAAAAAAGCATTAACCAATACCAATATTTTAATAATGGACACAAATTATGTTAACCTTTGTGATTTTTTTACTTTAAAGATTATTATTACCCGTTTTACATGCAGTGTATGTTGTTAACATGATAAATAAGAATGAATATGGTTGTTTTCATGCTACTTTTCACTTTTCATACAAGGGAGTGTAATGGTAGACATTAATTGCAAAATGAAAGTAGTACTGCAGTTACTTCCCTTGATCTATCATCAAAAGGGAAATAACAACAATTTTATATTTCAACCGCATACTGCAGCAGTTCAATCCCTTTGTGGGCAGAAAAATATGGAGGCACCTATCTTGTTGCATTGTGCCCATATACAATCATTATTAGAAATTATTTTAGGGGCATGATTGGGATCTTGGTTGGTAGTTATCATACCAGACATGTGGGCTCTACTATCTATGAAGTCTAATTTCCTGTAAACAACTCCCAGTGAATGTTACTGAGTAATTTTCAGAGGATAGTACTTGAGGTCCAGTAAAAAAAGGTAAGTTTACAGGACCTTCTCTTTTTTTAACCAACAGTTTCAATCAACATTTCTCGGGCAATACATTTCATGCACAACAATAAAATATGTCAAAATTTTTGCAACCCGATATACCAGCAAATAGACTGATGACTGCGTAATTATGGTTCTTTCCATTTGGTAGTAAATAATGCCTATGCATTACAAAGCGTCTATTGTTGGGTCCAATATTTGCCCGCATGAAGAGCTTTCTCCGTGTCACCCGCATCCCCCCTCTCCAAACAAACAATCTCTATACCCCACCCCTTCAAAAAAATCGTATTAAATGTATATGAATTACGATAAGACCTTTGGTGCTCTGAAAAAAATCTGAATTCTAGCACAAACCAAGTATTGGTTCAACAGACATACTCGAAAAACGAATTGATAATAAAAACTTTTACAGAAAATTCGGTTAATTAAAGCCACGTTGATTAAATTTCATCTATTATCAACGGCACTTGCTTCGTTGTTAGTCTACGTTGTAAACAAAATGTAGGTTCTTGTATATAACAACTACATGTTATATTGATGTTATAAAACTTTTAGATTTGTAATTCAATATGAAAAAAATTGTAATTAATAACGCATGATTCTTTGTAACAGAACGATATTCTGATTTAAAAATGATTATTTGATCAGTGGTTATTTTTGGAACGCGGAGTAATACACTGACCTTGGTTACACTAGTCAATGTCAAAGTATGACAAACACTCGTGAAAATGCGAAATTATCCACTTTTACTTATTTTGTTTAAATAAAAAGGTTTACTGAATAAAAAGTGGGATAAATAGAGTAATAGGTTAGTGTTGATTATAGATCAGGTTTATCATGCTCCGCACGAAAACAAAAAAGCACGAGCCTTGGCCTAAGCCTCGCATGATAAACCTGATTTATAATCAACACTTACCTATTATTCTCTATACATTTACTAAGATTTAACTTAAAGAGCTGGATAGGAAGATGAACTTAAACTTACATGTACTTAAAAAGCACTGGAATTTAAAAAAAAAGCACCACCATACAAATTATTATGTAACAAGCATTATGTTCCATTAAGAACTTACATAAAACAAATATTTGTGCATCATGAACAATACAACCTTTTTTGAATTATAAACATCTTTGAAAGGTCTTCAATATTTAAGAAAAACAAATAAGATTCCTGAAATTTTGTTATCAAGACAGTCACTAAAAAATCTTCAAAACTTCAAACAGTTTGTAGCAATATTGAATGCAAAAGTAAGTAACAACTAGCAACTATAAACATACCATATCTGTTATCTTAATGAAAACTCTTTGCATATGAACAAATCCAAACACAAATTTTGATGTAGAAACATAATAATCTACACATGAATCACATACAGATAAAGCTTATAGCTTGCATTGAAGGAGAGTGAACATGTGAAACATGTCCCATTATTGATTTTTCCAAGATATTCCAAGAAAACGACTATTTTTATCACATTTGTTGGCAGATGCTGGACCAATCGTACTGTGGCATTCATACAAGGAAATAAAATTCAAAGGACTTGCTTTGACAGGATAACTGTCCACTACAAGAGAGAATGGATCGCTTGTATGGGATAAGCTGATAGTATTGCATAGTAAAATAATTAGATTCCACATTTGTCTTTGATCCGAGTTCAATTATTGTTTTGCTCTATCAGCATGTATGCATTTACTGAGTCAAATGCTGAATGGAGTATGAACAAACTAGAGCTTTGTCACAGACGTGACGAATACCCCCACATGCCGCATTGACACATAATATTTTGCATGTCGTCTTCACAAAAAAACAGCGGACACCATGCTCAATTTTTAAAACGCACTAAGTTTTTGACCCAGAAAGGCCCATGTTCTAACTTGGCCTTAAGATCATCTCCATAAAACTTCTGACCAAGTTTGGTGAAGATCTGATGTAAACTACTTGAATTAGAGAGCTGACACCATGCTGAATGTTAAAAAACGCACTAAGTGACCCTGTGACCTAGTTTTAGGCCCGGAATGGCCAATGTTCAAACTTTTCCTAGAAATCATTAAGATAAAACTTGTGACCAAGTTTGGTGAGGATTGGATGAAAACTACTTGAATTAGCGAGCGTACAACATGGTGAGGTTTAAAACACACTAGGATACCCCGTAACCTAGTTTTTGACCCGGCATGACCCATATTCAAACTTGACCTAGACATCATCTACATACAACTTCTGACCAAGTTTGGTTAAGATTGGATGAAAACTACTTATATTAGGGAGCGAACAACATTGTGATATTAAAACGCACTAAGTGACCCTGTGACCTTGTTTTTGACCCGACATGACCCATATTCAAACTTGCCCTAGACATTATCAAGATACAACTTCTGACCAATTGTGGTGAAGATTGGATAAAAACTATTTGAATGAGAGAGTGGACAACATGGTGAGGTTTAAAACACACTAAGTGACCCCGTGACTTAGTTTTTGACCCTGAATGGCCCATGTTCGAACATGACCTACACATCATCTTTAGTTACAACTTCTGACCAAGTGTGGTGAAGATCAGATTTAAACTACTTGAAATAGAGAGCGGACACCATGCTCAATGTGTAAAACGTACTAAGTGACCCTGTGACCTAGTTTTTTATCTTGCATGGCCCATGTTCGAACTTAGCCTTCAGATTACCTAGATAAAACTTCTGACCAAGTTTGGTGAAGATTGGACAAAAACTACTTGAATAAGAGAGAGGACACCATGCTGAATGTTAAAAACGCACTAAGTGACCCCTTGACCTAGTTTTTGACCCGGCAGGGCCCATGTTCAAACTTGGCCTTAAGATCATCTAGATACAACTTCTGACCAAGTTTGGTGAAAATCGGATGAAAACTACTTGAATTAGAGAGCGGACAACATGCTTAATGTTTAAAACGCACTTAGTGACCCCGTGACCTAGTTTTTAACCCGGCAAGGCCCATGATCCAACTTGGCCTAGACATCATGTAGATACAACTTCTGACCAAGTTTGGTGAAGATCGGATGAAAACTACTTGAATTAGAGAGCAGACAACATGCTGAATGTTTAAAATGCACTTAGTGACCCCCTGACCTAGTTTTTGACCCGGCATGACCCATATTCGAACTTGACCTAAATATTGTCTAGACACAACTTCTGGCCAAGTCTGGTGAAGATCAGATGAAAACTATTTGAATCAGAGAGCGGACACTGCTGTGGATGCCGCCCCCCCCCCCCCCCGCCAAAGGTGAAACTATAATACATCCCGTTTTTAAAAACGGGTGTATAAAAAGGAAAAAGAGATCAAGAGACATTAAACTTCTTGACATTGTTCATAGACGACACCTTGTTTGATTGCCTTTTGCTATTTAACCATGCTTCTGCAAAATTAAATGGCCTACTAAAAACAACACTCAAGAATGACAACGCAACAAACCGTGGGTTTGTGGCTCATATTGAAGTTACGGTCAATGAGTGTATGTTAAATTAATTGTCTCGTGTTAACTGATTAAAACTGGACATAAAAGTAAGAACTAGTGTAACATCGTTTTTAATAATTAAACAAAGAATCATTTTGAAGACAATGATTTAAGAAATCAATGGTTACAAAATGGCTCATATGTTTTTAAAGTGGTCAAAGAAAAATTAAAATGTTGAAAGACGGTGGATTAAAGCTTGATCCAGGAGGTTATTCAGAATTAAAGCTCATGTGGCTGTGTGTTACAATTCAGTTAATAGTTTACTAGTTCCAACAGTCACACAGATTGGAATGTTTTTACGAGTTTAATTTTTTAAATGAAACTGTCCGAAATCAACTGTGTCTGTATGACCAACAATAAACAGATATTTGATACTGAACAATTTTTACACATAAAAATGAATAGATAGGCAGTGTAAACATAAATGTTTTCTTTTCAATAATGTGTCTTTATGGAGGCTTGTGATTTAAAACAATAGATTGTTGTGATATTTCTAAATTCCATGTGTGTGAAAATGCACTGATAAAAACTTCCCAGTTAAAATGGATGGATGTTTAAAAAATATAGTCAGAAAAGAGCAATGCCTTTGATGAGGGATCATATAGAAAACAAGAGCACCGCCTTGCGGGTGCAGACCGCTCATCTATTTTCTTTTTAAAGGTGAAGGGACTCTTATTTTCAATCACAAAGGAGGGAGGGGTGGAGTAAGGAGGGGTGTATAGTGTGGGGGTGTGGACATTTATTACATTATCTTCCAAAAATGCGTAAAAAATGCACACAAAAAAAGAAAAAATCGGGTGGGGGTATGTGGGGGGGTGGGGGGGGGGGGGGGTTCTTGGGTGCGATGGTTGGACGGTATTTCAAACATAAAATAATAAAAAAAAATATTTGTGTTTTTTAACTGTTTCAAAAAAAAAAATTGGGAGGGTGGGTGGGGTATAGTGTGAGGGTGTGGTGGTCATTTGTGAGATGATCTGAAAAAAAAAAAAAATAGGGGGGGGGATTCGGGGGGAGGGCACGGGGGATGGTTTGGGTGGAGTCTATTGTGGTATGTCAGGTAAGAGTAGTTTTGTCTAAGTATCAATCAAATCTAATCATAAATACAGAAGTTATGGCAGTTTTAGCAAAATTTAATAATTTGACCTTGAGAGTCAAGGTCATTCAAAGGTCAAGGTAAAATTCAACTTGCCAGGTACAGTACCCTCATGATAGCATGAAAGTATTTGAAGTTTGAAAGCAATAGCCTTGATACTTAAGAAGTAAAGTGGATCAAAACACAAAATTTAACCATATATTCAAAGTTACTAAGTCAAAAAAGGGCCATAATTCCGTAAAAATGACAACCAGAGTTATTCAACTTGTCTTTTTACTGTACCCTTATGATAGTTTGCGAGTGTTCCAAGTATGTAAGCAATATCTATGATGCTTTAGGGGTAAAGTGGACCAAAACACAAAACTTAACCAAATTTTCAATTTTCTAAGAATAAAGGGCCCATAATTCCGTCCAAATGCCAGTCAGAGTTACATTACTTTGCCTGCACAGTCCCCTTATGATAGTTAATAAGTGTTGCAAGTATGAAAGCAATAGCTTTGATACTGTAGGAATAAAGTGGACCTAAACACAAAACTTAACCAAATTTTCAATTTTCTAAGTATAAAAAGGGCACATAATTCTGTCAAAATGCCAGTCAGAGTTACATTACTTTGCCTGCACAGTCCTCTTATGATAGTTAGTAAGTGTTGCAAGTATGAAAGCAATAGCTTTGATACTTAAGGAATAAAATGGACCTAAACACAAAACTTAACCAAAATTTTCAATTTTCTAAGTATAAAAAGGGCACATAATTCTGTCAAAATGCACGCCAGAGTTATCTAACTTTGCCTGCACAGTCCCCTGATGATAGTCAGTAAGTGTACCAAGTTTGAATGCAATAGCATTGATACTTTCTGAGAAAAGTGGACCTAAACTCAAAACTTAACCAAAATAGTCTATTTTCTAAGTATAAAAAGGGCACATAATTCTGTCAAATGCACACCAGAGTTATCTAACTTTGCCTGCCCAGTCCCCTCATGATAGTAAGTATCATGGACGAACCATCTTTCGAACCTCTTAATTTTTTACACGTCAATTTGACTCAAATATAATATTGAAAATAGTGAAACATATTTATAAGTACTCTATTTGATAAATAACTTGTTTCTTCATTGCTGGCAACTGAAATTGATATGTAAATCCTCTTTTGTAAACAGATTTTTTCAAGTTTCCAGCACCACCATATCATGTAAAACTACCAATGCCTCCCAAGCAACAGATACCTGCTTTCGAACCATTCAGTGTACAACATTTAAAATAAATAAGTGACATGTTTTGACCATGGTCACGTGACTTATTGCAGCAGCCGAAATGTGTAAATTGTCAAGCAAAGTTGAGAACAAAAATTAGACCATGTTTTTATAGTTTTTTTAAGGAAAATCCTAAAATATGTAAAAAGCATTGAGAAATACAAGGATTTTTACGTGTTTTATGATTAATCTACTTATTCTATGGGTTTTTGACGCATTATCGTCGATTTGCAGCTACGCCCGAGTCGGCGTAAACAAATTACTTATACACAAACAAGGGTGATGTAGTGCGCATGCGTGCATGCTCATAAAATGTAAACAAATGAAGGGTTCGAAAAGAGGTGAGGTTCGAGAAGAGGTACTTTAACGATAAGTGTACCAAGTTTGAATGCAATAGCATTGATACTCTCTGAGAAAAGTGGACCTAAACGCAAAACTTAACCGGACGCCGACGCTGACGCCAAGGTGATGACAATAGCTCATAATTTTTTTTCAAAAAATAGATGAGCTTAAAATGATTAATTAGGTCACTAAAATAACCTCTAGTTATGAATGTTAGTACCACGTTTCTAATCGTTTGAAAGTTAAACCAGAATAAACACGTGGGGTCATTCGTGTTTCTGACAAGCGTTCGCATATGATTTTGAACACCTTTATAAACATATGTCGCATATTCATGAAATTAAAAAAACAAATCACGTGGATTCTAAATTTTGGTGAGATTGTTCAGACGCTTAGAAGAGAAAACAAGATGACAAAACAATATAAACACGTTGGTTACAACAACAGGAAGTGATTGTCTTTCATACAACGATCACTTCCTGGTTCTGAAGTGGTTTAATTCGTGACCCTTTTCGATGGTATCACGTTATAAAGCTGTCTTTTCATCATGTTGGAAGAATGGATGAAACATGTTTCTATGCAAAACCACATTGTCATCACATGTACCTGCTTTCAGAAGAAGATCTAAACAGTTTGTTTCTCTCGTGGCCATTTTCATCACAATAATTTCAATTCTTGCGCCATTCATGTAGACGGAAGTGGCATTTTGTGGGAAATAGTTCGTTGTAACATGTCGATATTATTAGCATTTACCAAGACACAAATGGTCATTTTAATGTTGAACGTACACTAAATGTTCTCATCGTATCGTTTTGTTATTTATTAATAATTTACATACCAATACTTATCATTTCAAAAACTCGGGCACGCGGATGAATAATAATGTTTTGGTTGAGATTTGGCTATAAACGCACATGTTCAGACGGGAAAAATTCACACGGTTCAAATGATGTTTAAGTTGATATTATAAAATTGTGTTGGAAAAAATCTTGACATATATTCGAACATGCGCCAGCAAGAATATTTAACGATTTGAAATAGACAACCCTTTTCTTAAAAATATATGCAATGTTTAATTCTTCATACCTGGCTGAAAAGTAGAGACTAACTCGAAAATTGCAGTTGTTTCCCTTATACTTTTACCACTTCAACGCAAAAACAACAGCCTGACCGATCATACAAATATGTGCAACAGATATTAACATAAACTGTTTTATAAACTGTCATGGAATTTGATATTACTGTTAGATATTTATCGTTACATTTGCATAAACAACACATGGAATGCCAGTGCATATTGTACATGTATGTGTGATATACATTCAAATAACCACACATATATTTTGGTTATTCATACTGAAGTAATCATATATGACATGCATTCACATAAACCACACATAGAATGACCATACATATTTTACATATGTGTACTGTACATTCACATATTTTCATATTATCAACACATTAATGATCATAGACATTGTATGTAAATTTGTGTGATATACACTAGCATCAACCAGTTATAGAGTTGCCAGCATATTGTACCTGTATATATGATATACATTCTCATAAATCACACATTGAAAGGCCATTCATATTTCACATTTACGTCTGATATACCCTCAAATAATTAACACAAATAATGTTATAAAGGGATATTTACGATTGCATAGAGGTGACATGCACTCCTCTATTTTTTTAATGTTATTAAATTGCACTACTTTTTTTACTATCTTGTTCCCTTAACTTTGTATGTAGTTCTCATGGCATAGCTTACTCTTTCCTGCGAGTTAGTAAGTGGTTCCCTCAAGTAAGTATGTCGTGGGAATGAGACAGAAAAAAAACGAGGGGTGCATGTCACTACTTTGCCACCGTAGATAATGTATGCGCTGAATATGCATGATAGTTCTGGATATCCTATTCCTAAATATATTAATTTTGTTGCATTAGTCATGACTATAAAAAAAGTTTGCTGGAGTTCCTTAAGCTATTTGCATGCATATTGTAAAAACAAGTGCGATGAACATTTGCATAAAGCATGATCTGTACTGACCATTAATGGAACACATTCATCTAAGACCTACATTTGTGTAAACCGTATGTACAATGTCCATGTCAAATGTTTACACTCATTACAATTCACATGTTGTTAATTAACCTAGCATGAACTACAAATAAATGTTGTCTAATAGTGGTAACAATTAATCTAACCAAATCCATCACATATCGAATAAACAATCTTGAGTGGGATTTCCTACACAATATGAGTTGAAAAATAACATTTACAACACAAACACATCTAGGGATGAGGTCATAATACTTATTTAAATTAATGAGATCCATTCAAAGGTTAAGCCATTCATCCATTAAGTGGCGCATTTAATGAATTCTTACCTCTCCGTTTTCTCATGTATCTTTTGCGCATCCGCCTTGCCTCTCTCAGAACATGATAGCACCCTTCGCTGTCGGACTCCCTCTCCAATATGGAGGAATGGGACGACCGGGATGAATCAGAATCTGTCAGAAACCTCTCATTGACTTCCATTCTCATCTTTTTGAAAAACTTTCTGCACTGGTACTGCTGCTGGTCTGATTTGAGTGGTTCGTCTCTGTCAAAGTTCTGCAGGCGCTCTGTGATTAGGTCGGCAAGGAACTGGGGTTCATTCATAACAATCACAGAGGGGTCCGAGTCCTGTAGAAAAAATAAAAAATTAAGGTTTAGTCACTATTTAATTTAATTATTCCCACAGTGATCAAGGTTGAGTCACTATTTGAAATATTTTTTTCCAACAATAAAGGTTGAGGTACTATTTGGTTTAATTATTTCCAGTTAAACACCTTTGTTGTAACAGAAATTTATAAGCTATACTTTGTTTAAGTGTTGGTTAAATGAGCACTTGATTGATAACAACCCAATGGTACTTGCAAATGTATCATCATAAATAAACTTCTCTTGGGTCATATGATAAGAAACATACTTGTAATCTAAAGGATGTAATAGTTCTTTATTAAGGAAAACCTAAGGCCACAACATATTGATCAGGTGTTTTAATTGTCAGATTTGCCGAGACTATATTCACAAAAAGAACAAGATATGTGTTTGTCAGAAACACTATGTCCCCTTTTGCGCTGCTTTGAAGCTATATATTTGATCTTTGACCTTGAAGGATGACCTTGACCTTTCATCACTCAAAATGTGCAGCTCCATGAGCTACACATGCATGCCAAATATCAAGTTGCTATCTTCAATATTGCAAGTTATTGCAAATGTTAAGTTGGGGCAAACAAACAAACCAATAACACAAACCAACAGACAGGGCAAAAACTATATGTCCCCCACTTTAGTATGTGGTGGGGGACATAAAAATGCTTGCTCCTACATGGTTAATTTCACCCACATGTGATTTTTTAAGCATAGTTTGTTTGTAAATCATGTCAATTTTTATTTAGACTGCATTTTTGACAACATTCACTGTTTCTTTTTTGTTAATCTCTTAATATCATAAAATGGCAATATTAAATAAACTATATGCATTTGTCAGAAATTTAAACAAATATGTAAACAAACTTCAATATCTACCAAAATCTGTGAAAAGGTCCCTTTTACACTCTTATACAATTGCTGCATAAAAAATGGCACCACATCACACAATACTGATAATATGGGACAAGGAACTCAGAAAAAACAAGGTTATGTTGTTCTTGGTCTTTACTTACATTTTTAACCAGGTTTTCCGAAGGAAAAAACTGGTTATTAGATTGGCGAATGCGGGCCGGCTGGCTGGCTGGCTGGCTGGCGGGCTGGCGGAACAAGCTTGTCCGGGCCATAACTATGTCGTTCATTGTCAGATTTTAAAATCATATGGCACATTTGTTCACCATCATTGGACGGTGTGTCGCGCGAAATAATTACGTCGATATCTCCAAGGTCAAGGTCACACTTTGAGTTCAAAGGTCAAAAATGGCCATAAATGAGCTTGTCCGATCCATAACTATGTCGTTCATTGTCAGATTTTAAAATCATATGGCACATTTGTTCACCATCATGGGACGGTGTGTCGCACGAAATAATTACGTCAATATCTCCAAGGTCAAGGTCACACTTTGAGTTCAAAGGTCAAAAATGGCCATAAATGAGCTTGTCCGAGCCATAACTATGTCGTTCATTGTCAGATTTTAAAATCATTTGGCACTTTTTTTCACCATCATTGGACGGTGTGTCGCGCGAAATAATTACGTCGATATCTCCAAGGTCAAGGTCACACTTTGAGTTCAAAGGTCAAAAATGGCCATAAATGTCCCTTGAGATATAACCTTCATATTTGGTATGCATGTGTATATGGACAAGGCCTTTCCATACGCACAACAATTTTGACCCCTGTGACCTTGACCTTGAAGTAGGGGTCTGCGTTTAGGTTTCAAAATCTGCGTTTAGGTTTCGAAAAATGCTCATAACTTCTATGTCCCTTGAGATATAACCTTCATATTTGGTATGCATGTGTATATGGACAACGCCTTTCCATACGCACACAAATTTTGACCGTCCGTCCGTCCGTGTGTCCGTCCGAAAACTTTAACGTTGCTCATAACTTTTGCAATATTGAAGATAGCAACTTGATATTTGCCATGCATGTGTATCTTATGAAGCTGCACATTTTTAGTGGTGAAAGGTCAAGGTCATCCTTCATGGTCAAAGGTCAAAAAAAAAAAAATTCATGTGCATCTCATGGAGCTGCACATTTTGAGTGGTGAAAGGTCAAGGTCATCCTTCAAGGTCAAAGGTCATTTTTTTTTTTTTTTTTCCACCATCAAATTACCAGTCTGCCAAAGGCTACAACAAACCTCTACTTACAAAGTTCTCATTTTTAACCAGGTTTTCCGAAGGAAAAAACTGGTTATTTGATTGGCGAATGCGGGCGGGCTGGCGGGCGGGCGGAACAAGCTTGTCCGGGCCATAACTATGTCGTGCATTGTCAGATTTTAACATCATTTGGCACATTTGTTCACCATCATTTGACGGTGTGTCGCGCGAAATAATTACGTCGATATCTCCAAGGTCAAGGTCACACTTTGAGTTCAAAGGTCAAAAATGGCCATAAATGAGCTTGTCCTGGCCATAACTATGTCATTCATTGTGAGATTTTAAAATCATTTGGCACATTTGTTCACCATCATGGGACGGTGTGTCGCACGAAAGAATCACGTCAATATCTCCAATGTCAAGGTCGCCAGGACTAAAAATATTTTTTTTTTAAAAACAAACTTACAAAGGGGTTAATTTTGTTTGTTCATTTCAAAAGTTCAGTTTGAGTTTTCTCCCTTTATCAGATTTTTTTTTCACAATGAAAACCTGGTTTTGTGACAATTTTGTCCCTTGTCTTAACATGCATTTATGAAATGCTTGTAAATTTGTTACCATGGCAACGCTGTCGTAGTCTTCCTGGAAAGGCAGATTCCATGTCTCCCCTAACACATTGGAAGGAATGTCGTCCGAGTCTGCAGGGATCACGTCTACCATCCTCTGCAACACAAAAAGCAAAGGACTTCAACTGATGTTCATAAAATATCATTTCCATGCATTCTGAAAAGAAATTTGCACTAATTAGTGCTAATGACACATTTACAAATGTCTACCGTTCAGGAAATGGAATACACACTTGTTGAGGGAATGCAATACACACTTGGAAAAATATTAGAATGAATACCTGTTACTCTGTACTTGTATGTTCCTATCCAACAATTAGGTTTATGCCTTATCATCTATAAATTGTATGCGATTTTTTCCACATCTTTGCCACAATTAATGTACACTGTAAATAACTGAATGTAGTTTTTTTTGCAGATTGCAAATAGTCTTTAAACGTATAACTTTAAACAAATGTACATGTCAATTCACCTTAAAGGAATGCCTTCATATAAACAGAAACTTCGTTTAGATACGAAAAGAGTATGATTATTCTGATTTCAATGCATTTTTTGTACCGGTATCTTTATAAGTGAGATGTACATTAAAAATGATACCTGCAGTTTCTTTTTCTCACATATTTATAGACCTCTGCTTTAATTGGTGTAAGTCAACAGGGATCGACTACTACATTTAATAAACTTTAAATAAACTTGAAGTCTTTAATAAAAAAGTATAAAAAATAGCACAAAAACTCATACATTAAATATAAAATTGTATTTCCATTCAATTGAGTTGAGTTTAAGATTAAAATGTCCATATTCTTTGGCCAGATTAATGATGGTGAGTAATACTAGATTGGCTATGCAATAAGTCTGCATTTTGCATGGTATTACCTCTACCACGCTGATATTATATTCGCACTGATTTGTTTTCTGCCTCTAGTTTATATGAAAGCACTCAAATAATACTAAATAATACTTAAAGAGAAAGTTACAGGTTAGTATGATAAAAAGTTAATTAATTATATTGACAACAGAACATTTTATTTTATTTTGGACCTTATTTGGAACACGTAATATACTAGATTTGCGGGTCCAATATGGGAGACAACTATTTTGTCAATTCAATTCATTGAATAGGGTTACCTTTCTTTTTGGAAGTATGAACTCAATGATGTGTTTGTTTAGTTTTATTTCACGTTGAAAGGTTGTATGATTGTCTAGACTGAACACATTTTACATTAAATTTCCACATATTATCTTTAAAATAGATATTGTGAAATGACATTTTCACTTTCATATATATATTAGGCTTTTTAAAAAATCCTGGCCATAATTGTTTAAGTGAATGAATAAGTTGAACAAATAATTATCCCCACGCTTTTTGAAAAAAAGGTGGGGATATTGTGGTTATCTCCGCCGTCCGTCCGTCCGTCCGTCTGTCCGTCCGTCCTGGCCACTATCTCCTCCTACACTAAAAGCACTAGAACCTTGAAACTTACACACATGGTAGCTATGAGCATATGTGCGACCCTGCACTATTTGGAATTTTGATCTGACCCCTGGGTCAAAAGTTATAGCGGTTGGGGTGGGGCCGCGTCAGAAATTATCACTCATTTTTTTAGGTTATTTTACATTTACTTCTTTATTTCTACACCGATTCACTTCAAATTGATAGTGGACCTCTCTTATGACAATACGGTCAATCTCAACCATGCATGGCCCCATTCCCAACCCTGGGGCGCCCCGCCCACATAGGCCACACCCACCAAAAATTTCCATTTACTATAATTTTTTCATTTCTACACGGATTCACTTCAAATTGATACTGAACTTCTCTTATGACATTAGGGTCAATCTCAACTATGCATGGCCCCATAACCAACCCTGGGGCCCCGCCCACATAGACCACACCCACCAAAAATTGCCTTTACTATAATTTCTTCATTTCTACACCGATTCACTTCAAATTGATATTGAACTTCTCTTATGACAATACAGTCAATCTCAACTATGCATGGCCCCATTACCAACCCTGGGGCGCCCCGCCCACATAGACCACACCCACCCAAAATTGCCTTTTACTATAATTTCTTCATTTCTACACCGATTCACTTCAAATTCATACTGAACCTCTCTTATGACAATACGGTCAATCTCAACTATGCATGGCCCCATTACCAACCCTGGGGCGCCCCTGGGTCAAATATGCGGCGTGGGGATACGCGTCGGCCTCTGCCGCGCCATTTCTAGTTTATAGCATACAATAGCATCACCACTAGGTACATTTTATCTACACTGCTTCTATTATTTTATCAGTTTTAATGTTGATTCCAAGTTTATCAATTCTGATTGTGTTTGATCATTAGGGATTCATATTTACTTTATGCTATATTGGTTTACAATACAGTCTTTAAGTTATCCAGTTTGCTTTGATTTTAAGTCCCAAACAATACAATGTGAACTGAGCTGTGATAGTCGTGCATGTCTGGGATTCTATATATTACCATTCTGTATAGTAGCAACAAATCCATCTATCACTTTTAGATACTTGCTACATTGTTGCTTAATACAATTCAAAATCCACCCAGTTCACCTTATCTTACTTTGATGATGACCTTATTTGGGAATAAAAAATTAAAATGGCATGTCCAGTTCTCGCTGTAAGTATTTGTGATAAATAAACTGATTAAATAAAATAATAAATCCAGGGTACACACAAAAACTTTTGATCATGTGTTTCCAGAGGGTCACTGTTTGATCAGGCATTGTTTTTTTAATTTTATAAGTAACCTGACCATTTATCATTTTTTATGAGTTTGTTCTTTTTCTCATACTATGTCTATTAACTTTTCTTTTTATCCCCACGCTTTTTGAAAAAAAGGTGGGGATATTGTGGTTATCTCCGCCGTCCGTCCGTCCGTCCGTCTGTCCGTCCGTCCGTCCGTCCTGGCCACTATCTCCTCCTACACTAAAAGCACTAGAACCTTGAAACTTACACACATGGTAGCTATGAGCATATGTGCGACCCTGCACTATTTGGAATTTTGATCTGACCCCTGGGTCAAAAGTTATAGCAGTTGGGGTGGGGCCGCGTCAGAAATTATCACTCATTTTTTTAGGTTATTTTACATTTACTTCTTTATTTCTACACCGATTCACTTCAAATTGATACTGGACCTCTCTTATGACAATACGGTCAATCTCAACCATGCATGGCCCCATTCCCAACCCTGGGGCGCCCCGCCCACATAGGCCACACCCACCAAAAATTTCCATTTACTATAATTTTTTCATTTCTACACAGATTCACTTCAAATTGATACTGAACTTTTGTTATGACATTAGGGTCAATCTCAACTATGCATGGCCCCAATCCCAACCCTGGGGCGCCCGCCCACATAGGCCACACCCAGCAAAAAATTCCATTTACTATAATTTTTTCATTTCTACACGGATTCACTTCAAATTGATACTGAACTTCTCTTATGACATTAGGGTCAATCTCAACTATGCATGGCCCCATAACCAACCCTGGGGCCCCGCCCACATAGACCACACCCACCAAAAATTGCCTTTACTATAATTTCTTCATTTCTACACCGATTCACTTCAAATTGATATTGAACTTCTCTTATGACAATACAGTCAATCTCAACTATGCATGGCCCCATTACCAACCCTGGGGCGCCCCGCCCACATAGACCACACCCACCCAAAATTGCCTTTTACTATAATTTCTTCATTTCTACACCGATTCACTTCAAATTGATACTGAACCTCTCTTATGACAATACGGTCAATCTCAACTATGCATGGCCCCATTACCAACCCTGGGGCACACCTAGGTCAAACATTCGGCGTGGGGATACGCGTCGGTGTCTGCCGCGCCATTTCTAGTTTAAATTTATTTCTAGCAGTTTGCGACAGGTCACGAACCAGTAGTATGTACAAACTCTATATTTTTTTTTAAATACAATGAACATACCAAAAGAAACAACACATTTGAAATCTGATTATTATTATAATAATCATTAATAGGATTAAATGACATTTTAATTCTGTATATAAAGCTGTCATCAAAACAACAATTCACTTAATGCTCTAAAAATTCAAGTTTATCTGCATATAAGTTTGTTCTGAAAAAGCACCAAGTGTGTTATTTTATACCAGTGGCGATTTTAGTATGCAGTATTGCCAGGAACAAGTGTGGATAAATATGCTATTAATATGTTTCAAGGTCAATTTTGAGCATACGCCCTAGATTTGTCTATCTTTTATAATTCAGATTTGCATTTACTTATAGCTTGAATTTCAAATCAATGGATTTCCCTAATAAAATTTATAAATCATATCAGTGGATGTTCTTGAGAGAGGTAAAAAGAATGATCATAAGACACTTCTTGACTAGTCGAGCATGGAATATGACATAATATTCACCAGTAGAATATAACATTAAATTCTACATCAGGGTGTTTTTCATATTCAATGGCCCACTAGCCAATACCTGTCTTATAATTAAAGTTACCACAATATCAACAAGTCTTGGTCTGTAACTGGAACAGCAGCATACCAAACCTTATTTACAGATTTCTACCTTTTGAGTTTTGTGACAATATATTGTGAAAGGTTAGTATTGTATTTCTTATGGTTGAACAACAAAGAATGTGGTACAGTCAAAACTGGTTTTGTATATTTGAACTGGTATGAACCTGATTAAATTATGCCTCTGTCAAAAAGATACAGAAAACCTGTTTCTACAACACATATTTCTTACTTAAATACATTTAAGTCAATTTTAACATGTTCTCTGTCAGCAAGATTAATGATTGATTTTTAAAATGCCAGTTTTAAGTTTGCAAGTATTGTTGAGAAGACAGATTTGATATTAATTCAAGCATTATTAATATGCATATGAACAATCAAATACTCTCCTATATAATAAATTTTATTAGTGACAAAATAATTTAAAAACAAATAATCTACATTAATTGATTGCTAAATACTTTCCTCCTGTAATTTAACAAATAAACAACTTTGGTGGAATTAATTAATCATGCAAATGTTACATGTGAAAGTTAAATAAGGAGCAACCCTATCTGCTTATGAGACCATGGCAAGAATCTTGGATTTTCCAGCATAAATGTTTTAAAAGGACAACCAATCTAATATTGGACTCCTACTGATTAAACGCTCATTCCTATGATAAATACCATTATAGTATCAACCTTACATAGACAACCTTGGACAAACATCATTGAACAAACAACATTGGGACAAATAACATTGGGAAACTAACCTTGTGACAAACAGACTCAGACCAGCAACATTGGGAAGACAAACAATCTGTTCTGTTCTTTTGGACAAACAACATTGGACAAATAACATTGGGTCAAATAGCCTTGAGGCAAACAGTCTTTTACAAACATCCTTAGGAATAATAGCCTTGGGACAAACCGCTTTGGACAAAAAACCTTGGGACTAGCCACTTTGGACAAACAAACTTTTGACAAACCAATTTGGAAGAACAACCTTGGGACAAACCACATTGGAACAAACAATCATAGGACAAACCACTTCAGACCAACAACATTTGAAAAACAGCCTTGGGACAAACCACATTGGAACAAACAATCATAGGACAAACCACTTCAGACCAACAACATTTGAAAAACAGCCTTGGACAATCAGCCTTGGAAATAAATCTTGGACAAACGGCCTTGGCACAAACCAATTCGGCCAAACAACATTGGGACAAACCAAATTTGACAAACAACCTTGGGATAAACCACTTTAGGCAAATAACCTTTGGACAAACCACCTTTGACAAACAACCTTGGAAAAACAAACTTGGGACAAACTATCTTTAAAACAAGAGCACCGCATAACGGGTGCCACGCTCGGCTGCGAAAGCTTGTCAGAATTTATTTTTTTTAGAGGTCATAATGACCTTGACCTTTGACCTAGTGACCCACAATAGGTGTGGCGTGTAGAAGTCATCAAGTTGCATCTACATATGAAGTTTCAAAGTTGTAGGTGGAAGCACTTTGATTTTAGAGACAATGTTAAGGTTTTTGTACAAGTTTTATATTAGAGGTCACAGTGACCTTTGACCTAGTGACCCAAAAATGGGTGTGTCATGTATAACTCATCAAGGTGCAACTACATATGAAGTTTCAAAGTTGGAGGTGGAAGCACTTTGATTTTAGAGCCTATGTTAAAGTTTGATATTAGGTCACAGTGACCTTGACTTTTGACCTAGTGACCCCAAAATGGGTGTGGCGTGTAGAACTCATCAAGATTCATCTACATATGAAGTTTCAAAGTTGTAGGTAGAAGCACTTTGATTTTAGAGCCAATGTTAAGGTTTTAGCACGACGCCTACGGCGGATAGCAGACGAGCTGGCTATGAAAATAGCTCGGATTTTCTCCGAAAACAGCCTCGCTTAAAACACATTGGACAAACAACCTTGGAAAAAATCTTGGACAAACTGCTGTACATACACAATCTTTGACAAACAACCTTGGACAAATAACCTAAGACTCACAACTCTGAGACAAACAACATTAGGAAAACAATTTTGGAACAATTAACCTTGGGACAAATACTATTGGGAGGAACAGACTTTGCGGTTTGTCCAAAGGTTGTTTGTCCGAGGTGATTAGTTTGAAGGTTTCACACTTCAAACATGGCATGTGTTCACTGTAGGAGTTTCATAGAACATTTTATTTTAAGGTGAGTGGGATTTATTATCCCTGTGCAATGAATTAAGAGAAAATTGTCATAGGTTTCTATGGAATCTATGTTATCTTCACATAAAATTACAGAGTATTGGTCAATTGGATTTGGAAAAAGCCTCTAACAATTATTTTTTTGTTCGGCGTAAGCTGTATTAAGCCAGCTTTTCACCTTACCTGACCTTTGTAAGTGTCCAATAAAATTCAAATAAAATTTCCTGCGGCTAGGTACGAATGAATACACTTCATTTATTCCATTGGCTGATTTGAGTATACCACCAGAACATTGGAAACATAAACGCGTCTTTGTAACACTGTTTTACTGCATGAAACAATTTTATCTCTAATGAAAAGGCTTAATAGATAGAACAGTTTTACACTCAATTCTCGACATCAATACAGTTTGTGCGTGCACCTTTTATTTTCAGAGGATTTCCATGGCAAAAGCTTTTAAACTTAAAGGCTGTGTTCTCATATTTAGTACTTACTTCCATATTCCTGTCAACATGTTAACATGTAAAAGTATAAAGAGCAGTGGGAGCGAGGACTCACTTTAATGCATTGCATTTCAACCCGTGAGATATCGGGTCAATTCGCGGTTAGTGTGTGTGGATGTCAGAGTTTATATACAGGTCATCACCGGAGTTCCCGGCCAGTAAAATAATTGTTATATAATAAAGATGCTATCCGTGAACTAGGTGACCAGGAATTTTCTTTAGACAAGAAATATGTTAAATGAAGATATTCAGCAATATAATTATGGTATGTTAATAATAGATTCTTAATGTGTTTTCAACAATACAATGATAAATATTATGTTTGATTAATTTAACAATAATTATTCCACCATATTCTAATGTATTAAGCATGAGCGCGATGATTCTCGATACTGTTAATAATAGAATCAAATAGCAACGCCGGACAAACCACTAAAACAGGTTTGTTCGAAGAACGCGCGTATAAATACGGATACTTCGCGTGTGGTAGGTTGACTCATATGTTTTAATTACACTTCCATTCTTCTTTTGGTTTTCTTTTTTGTATCTATAGGTTTATGACCAGCAATATGTAATAATGTAAAATAAGCCGCGAAAACCCCGTGTAACATCCCGTACTGCGTGTGATGCAGCTAAGAACTGCACAGAAAAAGACATTCGCTATCATTGATCTCATTCATTGAACTATCAACGCCGTATATCTTTTTTAGAGATATTTCTTGTCTATTATTATAAGTATAATGCTGATCAAACAATTTGTTTTTAATGTGATAAATGTATATTAACAATATTTATCTAATTTTGTGCAGAAAGAAATACATTCTAATGTTCATATATATTGAACAGAATTATATGATTGTAATCTTCAGTAATTGCCTTAATACAAAAAGATCAACTAAAATATAATTATGTTTACCGTGTCCACACTCAGTAGTTCCATCATTATTAAATTATCACTTGAACGTATTCCACATATTTCAGCACCTCCACTTAAAAGATACTTTATGTACACATAAAATGTTTTTCTTTATATTTGCCAAAGGTTGCAACTCAATAAATTTCCTTATTTAATGAATAGAAAATACTTTGTTTTCAGTAACCAGCATGTACAACATACATAGTTTGCATGTACGATAAATGCAAGATTCTTAATACATGTACTATGCTGACATTACAATGTTTTCATATTTTACTCAATTAATATATGCGTATACATCAGATTTATTTCATGTTCCACATTACCACATTCATAAAATTGAAATAAATGCCTCAGTTTCAAATACTGCGGATAAATTCAATCTCTTGAAGTTGCTTGCATTACACAGGAAAATATATTTTTTTCCATATAAATTATAATATGAAGTCTCCAGAGCAAAAAATAATAAACACAAATGGAAGCGATTGTCTTAATTGTTCTAATACATTCATATTATATTTACATCGAATCCAAAACAAATTGCAAACTAATGTGTCAACAATTGTTTGCAAATCGACTTGCAATGCATTCCATACAGGATACTGGTCAGATGATGTTGAGAGGTACTTTAGAATGATGATGGTCATGATAGTATGTATACCACAGTTTGTACACCTAAGCGCAATACAAACGTATTTGCTTTACTATGGCTGTAATGATTGTCACAGTTTGCTTTCAGTTCGTGCTTTGATTGTCTTAGAAGGCCTCTTAATTAAACAAGTTGTGTCTTCCATAATTCAAAAGACGAAATTGTTGCAGTTAAATATACACTGCAGGAAACATAAACCTAGTCAATCTGTAAAAGCAGTCACAAATCATCATAATTTATTGTTTCAATAATTACTAGGCAGTTCCTAAATTTCCCTTTTTGTTTTGTTGCAAATATTACAATACTACATTTTTATAACTGCAGTTATATTGTATCATCTAAAGACATAAAACTTTAAAATAAATTTGTCTTTACAAGTATCGAACATAAGTTTGTACATTCACACTATATGCAGTCTCCAGAGCAATTCAAATTCATAATTAAAGGCTAGAAATATAAAAAAATCATAAACACACAAGACAATCACATTTGCCATTTATAGGTATATATACGATATATAATGTTCCATAAATCTAACCTGCATTAGACAATGTGCTTTTGCAACCCCAATAAACACAGATTTTTGTCTAAAAATTATGTTCAATAATTTAATTAAAAACCTTTAAACATGAGATCTTGCTATCAGTGGACATGAAACAAGGAACATTTTTCATGCCTAAAGAAGTAACATGATTTGAACAACATAGATGAGCATTCAAGAGCTAAGGGAAGTTGGTTCTCTTCAGATAATACTATACATTGTAAACGTTAGTTTCCTTATTATCTGAGTCATGTAGAAGGAAAACATGTTAAGATTCAAGGATGTAGGTGGTTGATCAAGTTCACACAAATTTGTTGTGACTGAAAAATAGTTGCACAATTAGGTTATGTTTTTCAGATATTTGAATAACAAAGGTGATTGGTATCAAATAAAAGTATAACACCAAATATAACAAGGCTATTGTCAAGCAATATGGTCCCCTACCTGCTCCAAAATTTGTCAGTAAATTCCACCATTTTCAGAATTTTTTTTAAAAAATTGGTTGCCATAGCAACCACAATTTTTGATGTAGAAACAAAATTAAATGAAGTGCATAATGTCCATATTGCCATCTATCCATGTTGCAAGTTTCATAAAAAAAATATTAAGAACTTTAAAAGTTATCGCAGGATCCAGAAAACCACCATTTTCAGCAGTATTTCTAGTCTATTTGTTGCCATAGCACCAGAATTTTTGACGTAGGAACAAAATGAAATGACGTGCATAATGTCCATATTGCCATCTATCCATGTTTCAAGTTTCATGAAAAAATATTAAGAACTTTTAAAGTTATCACAGGATCCAGAAAAGTGTGACAGACAGACTCACAGACAGACAGACAGACAGACACACAGAGCGCAAACCATAAGTCCCCTCCGGTGAAACTGGTAGGGGACAATAAAGCATAGTAAAAATAAATTATTAGACAATTATGGCCTGCAAACTTCACAAGAATGAAATATTATCCTTAAGACAATAAAAAACTGTAGTACTTTGCATGAATGCATAGAAATAAGGGAAAAACATTTTATATGATACCACATCATTTAAAATTCTGATAAATATTTTCAAAGTAACAATTGCATATGTATTACAACAATACATTATTATATCCTAGGACCTGTCATTAACCTGAATACAAAATAAATGTTATTTAAAATGTGACACCATTATTTGTAGAAGCATACATGTAAATCAGGCTATGGTGAAGAGTAATATTGTTCAAGAGTTGAATCCAATTGCGCAGCACATGTGTTACACACACTGGTGAAAATAACTAAAAATTATCATTAAGAAGAAAATGAACATGAATGTTTTACTCTTTAGCATATGGGGCAATGTTGGGTTGTGTTATTGCATTTTAATTTACAATGTACTTTTTGCTGCCTGTATATTGCTGTATGACGTAGGTTATTATATTTGAGAAATACTGAACTTTGGTCTCTAGCAAACTAGGTGTTAAACAACATTGTGTCTTGCAGCGGAACAGATAAATGGTGAAGCAAAAAGCACTTTGTTAGAACCAAGTTCATCCTCATTACCACTGCTTTATCATCATCATTATCATTTATGAAAGTTTTTCATCATAATTGTCTTCATCATTGTCATCATCATCAATGGAATCATCATAGTCATCATCATCAGCTCATCAATGACATCATCATCATCATCAAAATCATTAAAAAGCAAAATTGTTCTCCATATCCAGATATTAAATCAGATTAGTATTATTGCACTCATCCTTTAAAGGGACCTTTTAACTTTTTGGTAAATTGACAAAATTGAAAAGAAAAGCAGATTTGCAAATTTTCATTCTAGTTATGATATTTGCAAGGAAACAGTATTGAACATTTACCATGCTCTAAAATAACCTTTACATGCACCTTTTGACGATCTTAAAACCTGAAAATTATCAAGCGTTACAAATGCAAAACTATTCAATTATTTGGAGAGTTCTGTTGTTATCGTTATATTTTGTGACACTACGAGGATTGCTTATATAGAGTGGAATATAGACCAATCACTGTATGAGCACTGATGGCCAAGTGGTTTAAGTGTTTGACTTTTACTCCAAGGGTCAGTAGTTTGAGACGAGTTGTGGGTTTATTCATGTTTTTACTGGAGCTATTTAGTTCAAATGTTTACATTAATCAAAATTAAAGCATTTAATGACACAATTCAATTCATGCCAAATCTGTGAGGTCCCTTTAACATATAAACATCATTTATACAAGTGTTTTGTAACTGTTTTATAAGATTGAAAAACAAGTTGTACATTGTATACGCTCATTAAAAACATTTTATGTAAAATTTTATAATAATATTGATTACACAATTAAAGAAAAAATAATAAGGATCGATGATAATGACGATAAAATATTGATGACAATGATGATGGTGACATGATGATGGTGACATGATGATGGTGACATGATGATGGTGACATGATGATGGTGACATGATGATGATTTTGATTATGAAGATGCTGATTATGGTTATAGTGGTTGCAGTGATTATGGTTATAGTGGTTGCAGTGATTATGGTTATAGTGGTTGCAGTGATTATGGTTATAGTGGTTGCAGTGATTATGGTTATAGTGGTTGCAGTGATTATGGTTATAGTGGTTGCAGTGATTATGGTTATAGTGGTTGCAGTGATTATGGTTATAGTGGTTGCAGTGATTATGGTTATAGTGGTTGCAGTGATTATGGTTATAGTGGTTGCAGTGATTATGGTTATAGTGGTTGCAGTGATTATGGTTATAGTGGTTGCGGAAGTGTTGAGGATGATATTAACAAGGATGAGATTTGGCGAACAGGATCTAAGTTACACTGCAACACTAGCATGATCACTACCACCAAACATCAAAGTTAACACACTATGGTGTTTGATCTAAATCAGGTTAAAACCCATTTTTTATTCGATGAACATAACTTTTGAGCACCCAAAAAAGGTTTAACACTGAGTCAAGCTGAAGTACAACCGTTCATACAATGTAACTCTAACAAGTGGATCTTATAAATCCTGCTTACAAACTTCCTTATCTAATTGTCAATAGATCGAAGGCATCATGAAGAAACGCACAAGTGATTTCATTGGTCCAATGCAGAGGTGTGTCTTTACAACTGGAGATTTCATTCATAAAGACTGCATGATCATTGTCAACTGGGTCATGCAAGTTGTGTATCGTGCTATTTCTTAAAAATTGACCCAGCATTTGTAAAAATATTGCAAGACATATACATTTCCAGAAAGAAAATTCATTTCTGCGTTGAATAAGAACAAGATCGTGAAAATCGCTGCACAATTGATGAAGATATGGCTGTTCAAAGCGATTCACCCCGTTTTGGGGGTGATTTTGAGTTGCATACCTTGTTATATATATATTTGATGGTGAATTTTTTTTTCAGAAAAGTTTTTTTTTGTTATAACATGATTATTTATCATTCAAAATGATGTTTTCACTAATTAATATCATAGCAACACGCTAACCACCTGTGATAAAGTCTAGCAATTAAAGGGAAAAATACACGGTGATAGGATTAGAAAACCAGACGAGGATTGACCTGTCCAAATAAATAATGACTGTACTGGTGAATACTGTAGGCAATAAATTAAAACACAACAGAAAGTTGCAACAAGTGGGCGGGAAAAAAGTTATTATTACATTGTATGACACCAGATTTGTGTGACACATGTATATCTGCTAAATGCATGGATCTTCAAACCCTTATAATAATTGATCAGATTCATCATGGCTCATCAGTTATCACATTTTCAATTCACATGATATGGTGGATCCTTGATTTTTTAGTGCTGATGTAAAATCTGTTTAAATATCTTAATTTGAACAAAAAATTTAGTACACAAATTTGTTTGATTTCCAAAAAAGTCATGATAGCAACTGTTTATACACCGACAATTTTATATCTTTGTTCTTGAGCTATCACACGAGTCACTGAAATACAGAAACACAATCAAAATAACAATATACCCCTTAGATGAGATCATGTTGTGCAAAGTTAACAAATCTGATAGGTGATGTAAGCCTCTGTGTATACAATGATGGTGCAAAGCCTCCTTGTATACAATTATGCTGCAAGTGCACACACTTCCTATTTAAATTTGGGGACATTTCTAAGTTATTTTTTTCATTCATTAATTTGTTTATTAGATTCAGCAGCTCAGTATACTTTTTATTAACTAGTAAGATATTGTTCTTTTAAATAATAATGCACATGTTTGTGGTGTTAAATTGATGTTGTTTTCTGTCACTCAGCAAGCATAAGCTAAACATTTACTTTGCTTTGGATTAGCTAAACAATATGGAGACTCTTTTAAGTTAATTGATTGCAAAAAGTAGTACAATAAGGCTGATGCAAACAGTGTTACCGCATTATGTTATACTTATTAATTTCATCATAATTGAAACAAATAACAAACACAAGAATGACAATAGGATGTGTATCCTGAAGATTGCCTTTTCTGTTGGTATTTTGGTAAGATGTTTAAATGCATGTGTGTACAGGAACAAACGTTTCATACGGTATTTATAAAGGTAACAGTCTTTCACTTTGATGTATTTTCTCTGTAAATTAACTGTTTTTTTGCAAATGTAATGTTTATCCTAAGTGGACACACCCTTTTAAGGCAATATTCCCAGTGGGCATCCAACGTTGCTGCGACGTTGTATTTAGGTTGCATTCGAACGTTGCAGTTTGGTTGTACTAATGGTCTATATGAAAGTTTTCCTGACGTTTTTTCCCAACGTTGCTGCAACGTTTTTTCCCAACGTTGCTGCAACGTTGTATTTAATTAGGCCGCATTAAAACGCAGTATTTTTAAATTCCATTTTTTTAATAATATAAAATTTAAAAAATATATTTCCTGCCAACCGCTTTTTTGATTAGTATTGACAGTTATGGACATTTTCGAGTTTGTTTCTTAGAAAGAACCATCATATTTGATGTCATAATAGAGGAGTTAATGAAACGCTCCCGAGTGGGAATCGAACCCACCAACTCCCGATCGCTAGGCGGACACCTCATCCACTACACCACGGCGACAATTAAAAGTTTCAGACAAAAATGTTGACTATTTTTTTTTTTAATTTGAAACTAGATTCTACCATTTTAATGCATAACAAAACTTAAACAAAATATTTTATCCGGCGATTTTGAGTTAAAGTTCATCTTTAGCATCTTTAAGTTTAAAATCTGATCTGTAAAATTAAAAAAAAAAATGAATTTCTAAAATTTTACAAGAAATCATATTTTCATTGATGCTACGATTCGTACTCGGTGAGCGTTTTATTATCTCCTCTTTAGACACCAAGTACTGGTTCTTTCTAGGAAGCGGACTCGACAGTGTGCATATCTGCCGATAATACTCGAAAGAGCGGTTGGCAGTAAATAATTTTTATTTTTATTTTATATTATTAAAAAAATAGAATTTAAAAATACTGCGTTTTAATGCGACCTAAATACAACGTTGCAGCAACGTTGGCAAAAAACGTTGCAGCAACGTTGGGTAATAAAAAGTTGGGAAAACTTTCATATAGACCATTGGTACAACCAAACTGCAACGTTCGAATGCAACCTTAATACAACATTGCAGCAACGTTGGCAAAAAATGTTGGGAAAACTTTCATATACACCATTGTGACAACCAAACTGCAAGGTTTTAATGCAACCTAAATACAACGTTGCAGCAACGTTTGAAAAAAACGTCGGGAGACTTTCATATACACCATTGTGACAACCAAACTGCAAAGTTTGAATGCAACCTAAATACAACGTTGCAGCAACATTGGAAAAAAAAACGTCGGGAAAACTTTCATATACACCATTGTGACAACCAAACTGCAACGTTTGAATGCAACCTAAATACAACGTTGCAGCAAAGTTGGAAAAAAACGTCGGGAAAACTTTCATATACACCATTGTGACAACCAAACTGTAACGTTTGATGAAACGTCCGGGTAATGTTTTGTATGCAACCTTGTGGCAACATTCGGTTATGGTTGCCGACGTTGCGACCTAAATATTACGTTGCCACAACGTTGCATACAAAACATTACCCTGACGTCCGGGTAATGTTTTGTATGCAACGTTGTGGCAACGTTCGGTAATGGTTGCCGACGTTGCGACCTAAATATTACGTTGCAGCAACGTTCACACAACATTTGATGCCCACTGGGTTACTAATCAAATACAGTTACATACAATGTGCATGAAAGGTGCAAATGTTGGTTAAACTAACATGTAACATTATCACAAGATTGTCCACATACTAACGACATGTCAATGTTTAGACTGACTGACAACAAACAGCGATCCATGTTTGGTTTGCCTATTTTTTTCTACCAATAAACTATTCCCTGATGGCTAAACAAAATACACATGCCTTCTAATACAGTAGTTGTACATTCTTTGCTTATATATGTATACAGCATCCAAAATATTAAGCCATAGAGGGCTTTTAAACCTAGAATACTCACCCTGAAAGAAAGATAAAATCCAAACCATACACTTCAACCAAAAATGATATTCAGTACAACTATAGCCTCATACATGAAATGTTTTTTTTTTACTCTTGGGTAACTCAGTGAATGCTATATGAGGGGAACTTAAATCTGTCACCTTTAGTAAATATAAGCCTTTCGCCTGAATCTATTTTAAAGCAACAACCATTTGGGTATATGACCCATTACCACAACTTTTGCAAGTTGTAAATTCTGGATGGATATGTTTACTTGTTACAAGTATTATTGGCAGTTCATATGTTTATGAGTCATTGCTTCGTGACAAAAATGCAAAGGCTGAATAGGTTTAAAGGGACAGTTTTGACTTAAGTTTGTATTAAATTTACTAGTTTGTTTACAATAATGATTGTGTACATCTAATGCCAACCATGTAAATTGTTCATATATTTTAAGCTCTTGAAATGAATTAACAAGAGTACCACATAACGGCTGCCACACTCAGCTGCGGGTGCAGCTTGAATAGATGAAAGCTTGTCAGAATTGTTAATTTTTTTTTAGAGGTCACAGTGACCTTGACCTTTGACCTAGTGACCCAAAAACCCAAAAATGGGTGTGGCATGTAGAACTCCTCAAGGTGTAGCTACATATGAAGTTTCAAAGTTGTAGGTTGAATTAAACTTTGATTTTAGAGCAAATGTTTAAACCTTGACAAAATGTTATGGTTTTAGCAAGACGCGGACGACACGACGACGGACACTACACGACACGACGAGCCGGCTATGACAATACCTCGGGTTTTCTCCGAAAACAGCCGAGCTAAAAATGAATAATTATTTGTAGATATTTTTTAAGTATAACTAGCTGGAAATTGATAAGTGGTAACTATCAAATAAGTAAATGATTATGTTTTTATATTAACAATGAATTTTACATTAACTTAAGTTTCCTAATGAAAGATATGAATCTCTGTGTTTTCTTTTTGTTCTGTTAGCCAGTAGTCTAACACACAAAGAAATGCATTTGGAAATGATGACAAGTCATTTTGAAAGGCAGTTTGGAAAACAAATGAATGGACATCAAGCTTCCCCATAACAATATAGATCATGTACTTGCCAATTACAGTGCTATTTTAGTACAGTGTTTCATGAGCGATCTAACAAGGGCAATAATTATGGGAACATCTAACACTGCTGAAACTCTGTCAACTTTTTAAGCATCATTTTCCTGCAAATAACATGCAATTGCAAACATTTAAAATTTCATAACATTTGCTTTTGATATTGTTACTTATGTGGTACAACTGCATCAAATGCTTACACATTATTAAAAACAAATTTTATGATTAACTTGTTTATTTCAAAGTCCAAAAGAATGACATTTATTCATATCATGTCTTTTAAAATTTTGTTTAAATGGCGTTTTAGTACATATTTACAACTCTTTTAATCTGACTTCATTATGTCAACACAGTATTGTCATCAGTCGCCATATTTAGGACACTTCAGACTGCAGACCAGGATTACCATTTTTGAACCCATTTAAGGTCACGTTACAGTTTAAACATTCCTAAAAAAAATACAACAGCATGTCTTTCTGCACACAATTTGATATAAAAAGAAGACATTTCTTTTTTATTCATGCAATTGTATATCATGCAATTGTATCTGTTCAGGATGTCAGTGATGTCTGTTCATGATGTCAAAATTATAAGTGTTATTTGATATTGTGAACGACTATTGCAGGCCAGGTAAGGCCGCTGGATAGCTTTATTGCCAGGTAATCTCACAATAAATCTAACAAATGTTGATCATATTTATAGCCCTATGCATGACAAACCACCTATGACTCAATTATTCTGATAAGAAGAAAAGTTTCGAAATAATAGTACAAAAACTGATTTGTTAAAAAATAAAATAACTTCAAATATGATATAATCAGTTATACATAAATGAGATATGGTTTGTACCATGCAGTTCCTAATAGTTTATGTAACAAAACAAAATGTATATTACATGTGTTTACATGGTATGTGTATAGACTATCGATGACAATGTTTTTTTCTTTTTTACTTTTTTTCTTTTTTTTAGTTACCTGTTGTTAATTATAATGCAAACACATACTAAATCTATAAAAATCTTCCGACAAACTTCTTCTTAAAAAAAAGATAGTTTGACTTATAATGTACATAGATGTTGTCAATATCTAGATCTATAACATAGATTTAGTATTTGTATGCATAATAATTAACAATGGGTTACTAAAAAAACAAGAATATCAGTGAAACTGATGGATGCTCCCCAATGATGCGCTTTGTCATGTTTGTGTTAATAAACACCTAAAAATATCTATTATTAGCCTCTGTGACCTTGACCCAGTGACCTCAAACCTCATCAAAAGGTAGAGGTCCATGCAAGGTACCTACATGCCAAATATGAAAGCGATTGGTTAAGTATTGAAGGCGCTATGAGAAACGGTAGCAAAAGAGTGACGGAAAAATATATTATTAGCCTCAGTGAACTTGACCTTGACCCCAGTGACCTCAAACCTCATCAAAAGGTAGAGGTCCATGCAAAGTAACTACATGCCAAATATGAAAGAGATCGGTTAAGTATTGAAGGTGCTATGAGAAACTGTAACAAAAGTGTGACGGAAGTAAGGAAGGAAGTATTAGGAAAAACTGGCAACTATATGCTCTGCCGAAATTTAATATCGGGGAGCATAAAAAAAAATAAAATATATATATATTGTCATTGAGTGCCTATGGGTATGTGTACATATTTTTCTTTAAATCTTACATATTTGTAGGGTTCATCATTAATAACTATCTATTCATATATACAAGTTTGCTTGATAAACACAACTTTCCTTACCTTTCAATTGAGTCGAGTGTCCGGGAATTTCAGATGCAGTTAATTTAAATTCCTGTATCACACATTCATTGAACAATTAACACAAAAACACCAATTTTGTCATAACAGTTTCAAACTTTACATCCAAACAAGGAAGTTAGAAACTTGTACACACAAAACGCAACTTAGTATGTTCACAAACTTAATATTAAGGAACACAATACAATGCACAAAAATAATAACTCTAAACACAAGAGTAGCCTATTTCCTAACCAAAGAATCTGGTGCATCCGGTCATTTGTGGGAACAGATCTGGTTACACTTCAAGTCCTGAAAATAGACAAGTATAAGTTTGCATTATATATAATAACTAATTCTGAAGCTTATATCCGAATATGTGGCTAAAAATTTCACCTTATTAATATCCAACAACCAAATAACGTGAAATTTTAAAGTATTGGTGTATTTAACTATGTATCTCCAATATCCAAAGCCAGTATTATAATATTAAATTGTCTGAATTCTATAAATTACTTCATCTTAAATCAATTACAAGTAATGCACTATTAAATTATTCAGGTGCATGTTCATATGATAAAAGTTGTTATTAATAATCAATTATGAAACCAATTATATTCAGCAGAATATTTATGCCACATATTATACCGAAAAATATTGCTTACTCGACAGAATACCATTAAAAACCAATTAAATGTATCCAATTCACTCCTTAAAAGAAATCAGGAAATCAGCAACTTTTTAACAAAAGCAACTGCAATCAATTAGATTTTCTACATTCAACTATTAAAATTACAAGGTAATATACATGTAACAAACAATTAAATCACAGTTTAAACACCTTGCTATCTGTTATAAATTGTTATCATATTTACAATATCATAATCATATAGATTATCATCTTATTATGAGGGTATGAAAGTAAAAGTATGACCAACGTCATGCAAAAATGGGTCTTATGCCATACCCTGGAAGCATTTTGCATGACGCATAATATTGTCTATCTATGAACAGCGAACTTCTTAAAAAGTGCTTTGCATAACAAAAAGATACCTCTCATTAGCAAATGTAGATTATATAACATATTTCTTTTTATTCTTCCTGTCAAATGTTTGCAATGTAAATATGTTTTGATAAGTTACTAGATAACTGTTATTTTACACGCTTAGATGCACAAAATTAAAGGAATACTTTATAATATTGATATGCGTTGGAACAGACGACCCAATATTTTGAAAGGAGCAAACCACAAAAGTGAGTTTCAATAAATGTACCAACAACTCAAATCAACAACGCCACAAAGATTTGTCCGCTATAAGATGTGTATAAACATTGGTACAGACTGGTCCTCTAGATGCACGGTCTAGCGGCCATAATAAGATGCGCTAACAGGGGATGAGATTGCCATGAAAAGTTTTTTTTATTGATATTTTCACACACACTTAAGCAAATGTGTTTTTAAAAAGTGTTAAGTGCTTCAGTTCCCAGGGCAGCATTATATTTGAGGCCCTGATTGATAGCTTAAAGTTTCAGCTTTTGAGTGTTTTTTAATACTTAAATAGGGTTGTCGGAAGTATCCGAATGGAAACACCAGAAGTGCGCCAAGAGTGGTAACAACACCTGGGCCACCTAGATTAATAGCACTTGTACCAACCACTGACTGCCAACCTGAATGATTCATTACATTAAAAATATTGTTCAAGTTTGTTTGCAAAAAAAGTCCTTACTAACATGCTAACAAGTTTGTTTCTTGTTTAGGATATGTAGTTTTTGTCTTTGGAGGACCTTAAAATAGCCCTAGATTAGGGATAGAACTGGAGACAGTTCTCAAACCAGGGACCTGTCAATAGTAGAGGCTAGCCGAACAGCTTATATAACACTAAAACTAATAAAAAGCTATTGTGCATTAAGATGCTGGCTTGCAAAAGGTGGGAAAAGTATTGTTTTAATTTTTTATAAAAATGTATGTCAGCGATCGTATAAATTCTGCAGCCCTAACTAAATTGGCAGCTTCCGACAGACCTTCTATTAAAGATATTTCAATATATTCTCTCTATCTATCATAAGTTCTCACTAACTTAAGTAACTCTACTTTAAAAACACAAAACCTTGATTTCTTAACCAATCCAAGTTTAATAAATGATTCATCGTAGCACTCCCCCAAAAGCAGAACAAAATCTTTCATGATAGTATTATGTTTACAATTCATGCATTGGCCCTCCTATAAAGGACGTGCAATCTTGCATTGTTTAACAGACATGTGGGCCAGTACATTCAGTGTCTCGCCTGTCACATTGCCAGGTCACTATATTTATACACTATGTCTAACGAAATAGTACAATGTTAACAAAGTACTGTAATCCATAAAAACAATTAACTAACAAGTTGTGTACTATGAAGCGTGACTCTATGTCTGCTGTCACGCCTGACCATAAAGCTCATCATTTAAGACTCATCTTACACCACAAGGTATATGACAGGTTGGTATCAGGCGATATTGGGCCGAATACCTGTCATACTTGCGTAATGGGATAAGCTAGTATATGGTAGTTCATATGGTAGTTTTACGCATTTAAACACACAGACGCACTTAAGCTATGCTTATTACACCTTATTAGTTTGGGTGTATGCAGAGTAAGCCTATTTAACTCAAGCTCAGTCCCAATAAGCCCTCAAAAATTATTATCATGAATAGTTCATTAAATGCACACCAAATGGACACTTTTTCACTAACTTGAAGGGACCTTAATATCGCGTTTTGATAAATTGACAAATTTTAAAAAAAATTGTTGCAGTTTTGCAAATATTCCTTGAAGTTATGTTTTTGCAAGGAAACTGTAATACAGAACGTTTGCCATGCTCTAAAATAACAATTATATGCATATTTGAAGATGTAAAAAACCTGAAAATTATAATGCGTTACAAACATGAAACAATTATATAATTTGGAAAGTTCTATTGTTATCGTTATATTTTTGTACACAACGAATATTATAAAGCATAAAACAGGGGCGTACCTAGGCATATGGCAATACGCCCGTGCGTATAATTCAGTTTCCTTCTGTAATGAACTCCAAAATTTTCTGGGGAATGAAGCAAGAGTCAAACATTTCCTCACATTTACCTACATACCCATTCACTCGCAGTCATAGGCTTCTTGATTAAAAGCCTTGACACTCAAACTTAACAGATGGTGAGTGTCAAAAGTACATTTGCAGTTGGCAGTTTTTGTTTAAATATTTATTTTTCTTATCATTTTTCAAGCAAAACTTTGAGGATAAACATTACCAAAATGTGCCTGAAATGCAACACCTAATAACACCTTCAAATTGCAAAGAAATTTCTAAAATTTTCTAGGGGAGGACCCCATAATCCAGCCAGGAATTGAGTTGAACGCTCTCGCACACCTATGCAACTACAGATCCATTTTCCCTCGCAATATAGTTTCTTGATATTTAAGCATTGACACTTAAACTTAGCAAATAAATTATGATCAAAAGTATATTTGCTGTTGACAATGTTTAATAAATTTTCAAGCAAGAAACTGATGAAATAAATTGCCATAATGTGGCAGAAAGATAACACCAAAGCGCACCATCTGCAATCAATTTTCCAAACCTCCCCAGCAGGAGGGGGAGACCCCCTCCCGCACCTACCCTCCCCCCCCCCCCCCCACTCGCAGCTTAGCTGCTCGATCTTGCATATAGCTGAAATAGCCTCATAATAACAGGAACGCCCCTGTAAAATACATCTAATACTATGTCAGCATGGATGGCCAAATGGTTTAAACAATACACTCTTACTCCATTAGGGTCACTGCAGGTTCGAGCCTGGGTGTGGGTTGCTTTTTTTCTTTAATTTTATTTTTGTTATATACTAAAAACTCTTAAGTTGTGATGTTTACATTTATCAATTCCAAGCATTTAAGAAGTGAAATATTATGCATGACTGAGCAAGAAATTATAAATATTATTTATTTTTATGTAAAAAAAACATCATTCACAACTTATATATTTATTAAGTGTTTTATACACTTTTCATTTGTAACATGGTAAATGATGTATCACTAGCACAGCAATAAAATACACATAACAATTCAATGGCTAAGTGGAAAGATGGTACATTCTAACAAACCTTGTTTAAAATCCCATCACAGAAAAAAATGTACAAATATGTGAAAAATTTTCTTAAAAACACATTAACTGACATATATAAATGTGTTCAACCTCAAAGTTATTCAACAATATGACTATAACAAATATGAAATACCAGTATTGAGTTATATGCATATCATGCATAACTTATTTAACAAGAAGATCACTGTTACTATGTATCTTAACCATAGGGTGAATTTCAGAGAAACAGACTACAAACTATATTTTTTAATCGGGATTCTACTATAGATAATAAAAAGGTTAACAAGGGCTGTTTGTAAAACATGCATGCCCCCATATGGGCTGTCCGTTGTAGTGGCAGCCATTGTGTGAATACGATTTTTGTCACTGTGACCTTGACCTTTGACCTAGTGACCTGAAAATCAATAGAGGTCATCTGCGAGTCACGATCATTGTACCTATGAAGTGTCATGATCCTAGGCAAAAGCGTTCTTGACTTATCATCCGAAAATCATTTTACTATTTCGGGTCACCGTGACCTTGACCTTTGACCTTGTGACCTCAAAATCAATAGGGGTCATCTGCAAGTCATGATCAATCTACCTATGAAGTTTCATGATCCTAGGCGTATGCGCGCTCGAGTTATCATCCAAAAACCATTTTACTATTTCGGGTCACCGTGACCTTGACTTTTGACCTAGTGACCTAAAAATCTATAGGGGTCATCTGCGAGTTATGATCAATGTACCCATGAAGTTTCATGATCCTAGGCGTATGCATTCTTGAGTTATCATCCGGAAACCATTTTACTATTTCGGGTCACCGTGACCTTGACCTTTGACCTAGTGACCTCAAAATCAATAGGGGTCATCTGCAAGTCATGATCAATCTACCCATGCAGTTTCATGATCCTAGGCATATGCGTTCTTGAGTTATCATTCAAAAACCATTTTACTATTTCGGGTTACCGTGACCTTGACCTTTGACCTAGTGACCTCAAAATCAATAGGGGTCATCTGCGAGTCATGATCAATGTACCTATGAAGTTTCATGATCCTAGGCCCAAGCGTTCTTGAGTTATCGTCTGACAACCACCTGGTGGACGGACAGACCGACCGACAGACCGACATGAGCAAAGCAATATACCCCCTCTTCTTCGAAGGGGGGCATAATTAATAGGTGACACAGATTTTGTAGCTTGATTATCAGCTTCACACCCACAGTGATGAAAAGGGATGATTACTGGAATTACCCACGTAATAATAAGTTAGTTAATCACAGCCGCCTGTTTAATAATGTTTACAGTGGTCATTTAAAACAAGAAATATCTTTAAAAAAGATATACGGCGTTGATAGTTCAATGAATGAGATCAAGGATAGCGAATGTCTTTTTCTGTGAAGTTCTTAGCTGCATCACACGCAGTACGGGATGTTACGCGGAGTTTTTGCGGCTTATTTTACATTATTACATATTGCTGGCCACAAACCTATAGATACAAAACAGAAAACCAAAAGAAGAATGGAAGTGAAATTAAAACATATGAGTCAATCGGCCACACGCGAAGTATCCATTTTATAGGCGCGTTCTTCGAACAAACCTGTTTTAGTGGTTTGTCAGGTATTGTCATTTGATTCGATTATTAACAGTATCGAGAATCATCGCGCTCATGCTTAATACATTAGTCAATATGGTGGAATAATTATTGTTAAATTAATCAAAAATAATATTTATCATTGTATTGTTGAAAACACATTAAGAATCTATTATTGACATTCCATAATTATATTGCTGAATATCTTCATTTAACATATTTCTGGTCTAAAGAAAATTCCAGGTCACCTAGTTCACGGATAGCGTCTTTATTATATAACGATTATCTTACTGGCCGCGAACTCAGGTGATGACCTGTATATAAACTCTGACATTCACACACTGGCCGCGAATTGACCCAACACCTCGCCGGTTGAAATGCAATGCATTAAAGTGAGGCCTCGCTTCCACTGCTCTTATACTTTTACATGTTTACATGTTGACAGGAATATGGAAGTAAGTACTAAATATGAGAACATCGCCTTTAAGTATAAACGTTTTTGCGCTGGTAATTCTCAGAAAATAAAAGGTGCACGCACAAACTGAATTGATGTCGAGAATTGAGTGTAAAACTGTTCTATCTAATTAAGCCTTTTCATTAGAGATAAAATTGTTTCATGCAGGAGAACAGTGTTTCAAAGACGCGGATATGTTTCCAATGTTCTGGTGGTGAACTCAAATCAGCCAATGGAATAAATGAAGTGTATTCATTCGTACCTAGCCGCGGGAAATTTTATTTGAATTTTATTGGACTATTACAAAGGTCAGGTAAGGTGAAAAGCTGGCTTAATACAGCTTACGCCGAAAAATCGCTTGAGAGGCAGGGGCAAGGCTGTATAAGCCTTATAAATGAGATGTGCAGATAATTCAGTCACAAGTTATACAAGCTTTCCCCATTCAAATGATATCAATTTACAATGACCATGCCACACCTCAATTTATTACTGATGACATGAAACAATAATGAAGTACCTTATCAACAGGTATATGTTCAGTACTTTAAACTGATCAGTCCCACTATCAATTGTCATGTGCACCATAGATAGTATTATACAGATAATGCAGTTATACCACAGCAGGACTAACTATTTATCATAATAATAACATGTATACACATGGGATGCCTGCCAAGTTATTCCTATATTTATTAAAAATTCTTAGTAATATAACAAATGCTGATAGTAAATTTGATTTCATAAACATAATATTATATAAAAACTTGATACAGTCACTCTTTTCTTAAATATTTCTGACACAGGCCTTCTTCAGTAAACGAATTTAAAGAAAATTTCACATAGCATTTCCTTCTGTTGAGTCCAATACTGGAAGTAAATGCAATTAATACAGTTAATTGCATTTACTTCGAGTTTTGTCAACAGAAGGAAACGCTATGTGAAATTTTCTGTATAATCGTTTACTGATGAAGGCCTGTGGCCGAAATATTGAATAAAAGAGTGACTGTATCAAGTTTTAATACTTTCCTCCCTCTGGAGATCCAATATATAGAGTATAGATAATATTATATAATCGCGTTCAATACAAAGAGAATAGAAAGCTTATATCACTTAAAGATGCTGAAACTGTAAAATAAAAGCATTGTTTTGCAAATAAATGCACATGTATTGAAAGATATTCATTCAAATGAATTGATAACGGATTTGAAGTCATCTTAAAAATTACTTGTGCTACATTGCCTAATAATTTGCCGTTCAGATGTCTGTTTGCTTACATATCACTGGTTACCCGATTTCTGTTGTTGAATGAGAGTGTCTTCAGAGCTTTCAGTGTCTGCAAATCCACATCAATGGAAATATTTCCATAGATAATCATGTCAGCAAAGATTTTAAAAATGTAAATAAGCAAAGCCAGAAATGCTGACAATACAATACAAAAGGTACAACTCAGCATCTTTAAGATAAAAATCATCTTTCTTTAAATCCTTCTTTAAAACATTAACTAACCCATTAAATTTCAAAATAATGCAAGCTTGATTAAGACAAGTACATGTTTATATGACTCAGCCATTTCTTTAGCTGTGCATACAAAATTAGGTGCTTTTAGTAGCATTTTGCCATGAGCATAATTATCATTATACTGTAGGGTTTTAAGGAACAGCAACAATTTGATAACATTTTAAGAGAGAACCAAAGAAACAGATTGAAAAAACAACAACACTTTTTATGCAGATTTTGAAAATAAATTGAAAGAAAAACATTAAATGCAAATGTAAACAGTCATTTGAAAGAACAAGAGATGTGTTAGTCAGAAACACAATGCCCCCTGTTGCGCCGCTTTGAAATAACATTTCAATATATCACTTGGCAGGTTTAGAAATTATCTCCCTTTTAAAGCTTATTACTTCCCTTGGATTTTTTTTACTTTTGACTTGAAGCATAACCTTAACCTTAACTTTTCACCACTCAAAATGTGCAGCTTCATGAGATACACATGCATGCCAAATATCAAGTTGCTATCTTCAATATTGCAAAAGTTATGGCCAATGTTAAAGTTTTCGAACAGTCACACAGACAGAAAGACAAACGGACTGACAGCTCAACTGCTATATGCCACCCTACCAGGGGCATAAAAACAGCATACCCGTGCTTAAATCCAGCTCCATATTTGATTGAAGTGAACAATATTTGGCATGTCTTTCTCTAAAAGCAAAATCCATGAAGAGACAGTTCAACTATGTGAAGGTTGTTTTTTTCTTTCTTTAATATACCTGTTACCACACTGTCAGCTTTAAATGAATGAGCTATTTAATTAGAAGAGAGTTTGATGTAAGTACTGCAGGTGGGTAAAGTAATACATAATGAGGTGAAAGAAATGAAAAAGTGGACAGAAGTGCAATTAAAAGTTAAAATGTAAAACTTAAGTTTAGTGTCCAGATTGGTCGTTTACCTCATGTTTTAGCAAGGACAACGTCCCAATGTGACCCCTATCTAGTTGTTTCTGTCTTCTGCCACATTCTTTAAGACCAAATTGTTATTGTAGCAAACAGTGATGGTAAAGCAATAACCTTACAAAATCGGTTATATATATTTGCATTCATTTTAATTGAAAGCTGATGTACCACTAGACTTTGAACTTTTCTAACTCTCAAAACAAATGAAAGACGCAGATGAATTAAAATGGCTTACGTCAAATGCAATGCGTGTTCAGTCAAACATGTAATGGGGGCTTTCTGATTGCTTTTGACCATGAGGGAAATTTGTCATCTTCTCTCGTGGGAATAACCCTATATGATGCTCAGTAATTGGTATGTAAACTTCAAATAGACACCAAATAGTGAATCAACCAAAGTATCTATTTCAAATAAAACTCCTGGGCCCTGGCAAATTATCTCTCTAGTGTATTCATTTCCTTTTATATCTGAAGTTTTTAATTGACAATTTTCAATCATTAGTTACCAATATTAGTTTAAGATAGAAATGAAACTTATGAGAAAACTTCTCAAGTTTTCAAGTATTTGGCCAACTGCATACAGTTTAACATAATTGCTAGGCAAACATGAGTTTAAATCAAGTAAGGTTACAAAAAGGTGAAAGTTGTAATGTTATCTTTATAGATATTCTTATCTTGAAACTTATGATACAAAACAGTTCTCCTCCTTAACAACTTATTATATTGATTAAATAGCATTAACTTATATTATAACCATCATATACCTACTAAAATTGTATATAAATTAAGTTTACTGTCAGGATCACTCATCCACAACAGAAATCATGTTCTGGTCCAGAGGTTTTAACGAGCCTGGCTTGAATTAAAAACTATTGTACCATTTACATGTATTGAAATAGTTAAGTTAATACAACAATTTCAAGTTTGACCGATTTATTATACCTTGTGAGATAATTTAATAGCTAACTGATATTTGTATCGTTGCCTGTAGTTTCAACTACATCGAAAACACATATGACCAATGTGAGAATGCATCACAAATGTATAAGATCTAGTGTAAATTTATTGTAGCCACGTCAGTCAAAGGTCATGGTCTACATAAAAAATGACAGAGTAAAAACCACTGCTTTTAAGGAGACTATAAAAGAACCCCACATGACAAACAGGCCCAAGAATTAAGGAATAATACCAAAGTTATACATGTTATACATGTAATCAAGCACTGAATTTAAAATGGTCCAACATATCTAGAATTTAAACAAAAGTGACAATTAGGCCATTGGATTTAGCATTGAACTCAAATTGTCAAATAGATCAAGGGATCTAGCATTGAACTCAAAGCAAAAACAAATGATCAAGGAATCTAGCATTGAACTCAAATTGACAAACTCAAAGCAACAAACAGGCCAAGGAATCTTGCATTGGCTCTAAGCAACAAACAGGCCAAGGAATCAAGGACTGGACTCAAAGCAACGAACATGCCAATGAATCTAGAATTGAACGCAACGAAACAAACAGGCCAATGAATCTACAATCGGAATCAAAGCAACGAACAAGCCAAGAATCCAGCATTGAACTCAAAGCAACAAACAGGCAAAGATATCTGGCTTTGGACTCGAAGCAACAAACAGGCCAAGGAATCTATCATTGGACTCAAAAGACAACAAGGCCAAGGAATCTAGCATTGAACTCAAAGTAACAAACAGGCCAAGAAATCTAGCATTGAACTCAAAGCAACAAACAGGCAAAGGAATCTGGCTTTGGACTCAAAGCAACAAACAGGCCAAGGAATCTAGAATTGGACTCAAGGCAACAAACAGGCAAAGGAATCTAGCACTGAACTCAAAGTTACAAACAGGCCAAAGACTCTAACATTGGACTAAAAGCAACAAACAGCCAAAGGAATCTTGCATTGAACTCAAAACAACAAACATGCCAAGGAATCAAGCATTTGACTCAAAGCAACAAACATGACAAGGGATCTAGCATTAAACTCATAGCAATAAAACAGACCAAGGAATCTAGTATTGAACTCAAAGCAACAAACAGGCCAAGGAATCAAGGATTGGACTCAAAGCAACAAACATGCCAAGGAATCTAGAATTGAATGCAAAGAAACAAACAGGCCAATAAATCTACAATCAGAATCAAAGCAACAAACAAGCTAAGAATCTAGCATTGGACTTAAAGCCACAAATAGGCCAAGGAATCTAGCATTGAATTCAAAGCAACAAGCAGGCAAAGGAATCAAGCATTGGACTCAAGCAACAAACAGGCCAAGGAATCTAGCATTGGACTCAAAGCAACAAACAGGCCAAGAGATCTAGCATGAGACTCAAAACACAACAAGGCCAAGGAATCTAGTATTGAGCTCAAAGCAACAAACAGGCCAAGGAATCTGGCTTTGGACTTAAAGCAACACACAGGCCAAGGAATCTAGAATTGAACTCAAAGCAACACACAGGCAAAGGAATCTAGCATTGAACTTAAAACAACAAACATGCCAAGGAATCAAGCATTGGACTCAAAGCAAAAACATGCCAAGGAATCTAGCATTAAACTCATAGCAATAAACAGGCCAAGGAATTTAGCATTGAACTCAAATCAACAAACATGCCAAGGAATCAAGATTGGACTAAAAGCAACGAACATTCCAAGGATTCTAGTATTGAATTCAAAGCAACAAACAGTCCAAGGAATCAAGGATTGGACTCAAAGCAACAAACATGCCAAGGAATCTAGAATTGAATGCAAAGAAACAAACAGGCCAATGAATCTACAATCGGAATCTACACAACAAACAGGCAAAGAATCTAGCATTGGACTTAAAGCGATAAATAGGCCAAGAAATCTAGCATCAAATTCAAAGCAACAAACAGGCAACGGATTCTAGCATTGGACTCAATACAACAAAGAGGCCAAGGAATCTAGCATTGGACTCAAAGCAACCCACAGGCCAAGGAATCTAGCATCCGACTCAAAGCCACAAACAGGCCAAGGGATCTGGCATTGACCTCAAAGCAACAAACAGGTAAAGGAATCTAGCATTGAACTCAAAGCAACAAATAGGCCAAGGAATCTAGCATTGGACTAAAAGCAACAAACAGGCTAAGGAATATAGCATTGGACTCAAGACAACAAACAGGCCAAGGAATCTAGCATTGAATTTAAAGCAACAAAAAGGCCAAGGAATCTAGCATCTGATTCAAAGCAACTAACAGGCCAAGGAATCTAGCATTGAACTCAAGGCAACACACAGGCCAAGAATCTAGAATTGGACTGAAAGCCAAAAACAAATGAAGAAGGAATATAGCTCTGAAATGAAAGCCAAAAACAAAAGACTGAGGAATCAAGCATTGCGCTTAAACATTCTGAGGTATCTAGAACTGGACAAAAATTACAAACAAGCCAAGGAATCTTGCAGCAAACCTTAAGTGACACACAAACAAAGGAAACTAGCATACACTACATGACATGCAGACTAAACCTTTTCCTTTATCGCATCTTGTCTTTTATTTTGAAAATGTTTGCCTCATCTCAGGCCATTTTTGCACAAGCTGTAAAATCATACATGATAAAAGTTTTTTTTTACTAATTGAATCGTCTTTTGTTTGATTGTTTATTCTTTATGTTTGTTAATTAAAATAAAATGTTTGACTTGATTCCGAATAATAGCACAAACCTCCAAAGATTGACTTATATAAACGCTTACTTACGTGAAATAAAACATAGCTGACACCTTTGTAGCAGGCGAAATCAGTGTAGAGGTATGATGTAAATATATTCAAACTGCAAACTGGCATATGTAGGTATTAAAGATACCATATCGAATCATATTATTGTTTATGTTCTCAAATGGATGTATGTTTCTAACATAAGTTTCTTAAATATATAGAAATACGTGGTATATTAGCATTTCATTATGACACAGTTTCCTTTGTGCATATTCTAATCACATGTTAATATTACATTCATTTTGTAAATGAAAAATTATATTGCAATTCATTTGGATTGTTGATTGGTGCCAGACTGTGTTATTAAAAGCAAACAGACAAACTTCAGTAAGATATTCTGACTTTGATTGACGATGCGCAGACAGGCTTTCAAACTATTGACCTTGCTCTCCTTCGAGATTGAATGTACATTGTTTAAAAAAGTACAAAATCTTCCCAGTAATTTCATATGTTTGTATTTAAATATATATCATTATAACATGGCTTTTCGTAATAATATCAGGGTAGGGAACAAAGGGGACAAGCAATAATTTCATGTTACGAAAATATTGGAGCACATAATGCAATATGAAAATAATCATGAAATTTTAGAACACAGCCTTCCAGTAGGAACACATTGGCTCATGAAAGGGAACAGGAAATCACACACTAATTATTTGAAGTGTTAAGTGCAAAACAGTAACTGTTGTACACACTTTTTATTTCTGTATAGAATGTCAGGTACAATAGTTTCATAATCAAAATTTGGTTAGCATGGTTTCAAAATGAAATACAGTATCCCTATAATTTTTAAATTAGCCAATCCAAAACGTAGAGTATCTTCTGGCAGGAAAATATCTCCAACATTTTAGTGACTGTTGTAAAGGTCAAGAAAGGTCAAGAAAAGCTGGGTTAAACAGCTACACCAAATAAAAATCCCTATCACTAATAAATTACTGTTGATTTCATTACAGGGGTAAACTTAATATTGCTAAACTTCTTTGATCTGTTGTTTTGCTTCCTCATGAAATGTGTGGAGAAGCATAGATAAGCTAAGGGATGTGACTGAACTTATGTTAACCCTTTGCATGCTGGGAAATTTGTCGTCTGTTTAAATGTCGTCTGCTGAGTTTCTAAAATTAGCATTTTCTTCGATTTTTTTCATAGAATAGTATCAGAATAGCAAACGGTTTGGATCCTGATGAGACGCCATGTTCTGTGGTGTCTCATCTGGATCCAAACTGTTTGCAAAGGCCTTCAAAATTCGGTTCCCGCACTGAAAGGGTTAAAAGAGAGCCACAGGCCCTAGGTCAATGACCTGAGAACTGAAGGAACTGTTCTGAGCAACTTTTGTTAGGTTTGCATAATAAATGTTTCTACTGACCGTTCTTTTTTACCCAGAATTCAACTGAGATATCATTTGAACAAATGTTTTTATATAAATGTATGCTTAATTGGCAAAATATATATGTGTTGTCTATCACAGTGTTAAAAAGGTTGCACTACAGCCATATAAACTCTGCCTTATACCCCTCTTTAACAAGAGCACCGCCTTGCGGGTGCAGACATTTATTACATTATCTTCCAAAAAAGCGAAAAAAAAAAAAAAATCGGGGGGGGGGGGGGGGGGGGGGGGGGGGGGGGGGGGGTTTGGGTGCGATGGTTGGACGGTATTTCAAACATAACCGTTTTAAAAAAAAAAATCAAAAAAAAAATTGGGGGGGGGGTGGGGGGGTGGGGTGGGGGTATAGTGTGAGGGTGCGGTGGTCATTTGTGAGATGATCTTAAAAAAAAAAAATTAGGGGGGGGAGGGGGGAGGGCACGGGGGGATGGTTTGGGTGAAGTCTATTGTGGTATGTCAGGTAAGAGTAGTTTCATCAAAGTATCAATCAAATCTAATCATAAATAAAGAAGTTATGGCAATTTTAGCAAAATTTAATAATTTGACCTTGAGAGTCAAGGTCATTCAAAGGTCAAAGTAAAATTCAAGTTGCCAGGTACAGTAACCTCATGATAGCATGTAAGTATTTGAAGTTTGAAAGTAATAGCCTTGATACTTCGAGTGGATCGAAACACAAAATTTAACCATATATTAAAAGTTACTAAGTCAAAAAGGGCCATAATTCCGTAACAATGACAACCAGAGTTATGCAACTTGTCCTTTTACTGTACCCTTATGATAGTTTGTGAGTGTTCCAAGTATGAAAGCAATATCTATGATACTTTAGGGGTAAAGTGGACCAAAACATAAATCTTAACCAAATTTTCAATTTTCTAAGTATAAAGGGCCCATAATTCCGTCCAAATGCCAGTCAGAGTTACATAACTTTGCCTGCACCGTCCCCTTATGATAGTTCATAAATCTTGCAAGTATGAAAGTAATAGCTTTGATACTGTAGGAATAAAGTGGACCTAAACACAAAACTTAATCAAATTTTCAATTTTCTAAGTATAAAAAGGGCACATAATTCTGTCAAAATGCCAGTCAGAGTTACATTACTTTGCCTGCACAGTCCCCTCATGATAGTTAGTAAGTGTTGCAAGTATGAAAGCAATAGCTTTGATGCTTAAGGAATAAAATGGACCTAAACACAATACTTAACCAAAATTGTCAATTTTCTAAGTATAAAAAGGGCACATAATTCTGTCAAAATGCATGCCAGAGTTATCTAACTTTGCCTGCCCAGTCCCCTCATGATAGTAAGTAAGTGTACCAAGTTTGAATGCAAGAGCATTGATACTTACTGAGAAAAGTGGAACTAAACGCAAAACTTAACCAAAATTTTCAATTTTTTAAGTATAAAAAGGGCACATAATTCTGTCAAAATGCACGCCAGAGTTATCTAACTTTGCCTGTCCAGTCCCCTCATGATAGATAGTAAGTGTACCAAGTTTGAATGCAATAGCATTGATACTTTCTGAGAAAAGTGGACCTAAACGCAAAACTTAACCGGACGCCGACGCCAACGCCAATGCCAACGCCGACGCCGACGCCAAGGTGATGACAATAGCTCATTTTTTTTTTCAAAAAATAGATGAGCTAAAAATGTTCTTCTTTTGCTTTCATATTCATATGAGATTTAAAAAGATTAACAATTGTTCTGAGCAAGTTTCAAGAAGATTGGACTCAAAAAGTGACTTGTAGATTGTTCAAAAGGAAAACAAGTGTTTAAATAAATCCTATTAGTAAAGAGTCTTCCCACATAAGCATCTGAAAAGTCGACTGATGCAAGAAGGCACTTTGTGCTATTTGATATTTTCTTCATAGACGTGGCTTTTAACCATCACTGCCCCACATATACAGCAATTGCTGTCCAACAATATGCGCAGGCTGATTGGCAACACTTTACTCACTTGTATTTAGCCCACTTTTCCCACCGCTTGTGACAAAGGTCAATTATATCCACAGTATTTCACATACATGTAAACAAACACTTGACACCATAATTTTTTTTATGCACTATAGTCTTTTTAATGCCATTGTAAACCATCTTACTATAAGAGTCAACTGTAACCAATTTAAAATACCCCGTAGGAGTAATTCAGCTTGCTTAATATTTTAAATGGCGTAATTTAAAATGCAAACTTTAACCCCACATGCAAATTTCACATTAAGATGCAATAATTCAATGTAAAACATTGAGCACGTGAGATTTATTTTACCCTACAGGATATTTAATAAACATGAACATGCAATGGATACTAGGTATTTAATTTTTAGTTCATGTAGGATTCAGATGAACATATACATCTATTTACAGTATTTTTGTTAACCTATGAATGTATGCAAAATTAATTTGTTGTCTTTTTCAAGCTGTTAGCTCATTAGTTTAAATGCGCAGAGAAGCTGGTATTCTTTCTTATACTTTTAAGTAAAACAGTTACATATTATTTACTACAAATCCATCACTTTTGTTATCCCAAAGATATTATTTATTCCCTAAATTTTTGCCAATGCACACATTATCATGTGACTACTTTCAAATTCTATAAAATCTCATCTGAACGCTGCTTCACACATGCTGTTTTAACATCGACACACAGGTATAATAAATAATAAATGACCTAAATATTCATAGCGTCACTGGGCTGTCTTGGTCAGTATTAGCCAGTCAAAATAGTTATCTTCCAACTGTCAATAGCATGACAGTCATAAACACTATCTTTATCATCTTGATCAGTAAAATAACATCTTCATAAAAGCGAAGTATGCAAAGTATGTAAATAAACACAGTCATGGACCATGCTCACAAACTTGTACAGTGTTTGTTTGCAGTTTGGCTTTGCAAGCATGCTACAATATCAATAAGAATCAAATTCAATATTTGCTTACAATTGTCATAAGATTATTCCAAAGTTATTGTAATATGTCTGGAATTTGAATGTAAATTATCCCCACGTTTTTCGGAGAAAAAGTGGGGATATTGTATTGATGTGCGTCTGTCCGTCCGTCCTGGCCACCTGCTCCTCCTACACTATTAGCACTAGAACCTTGAAACTTACATACATGGTAGCTATGAACATATGTGCAACGGTGACAGTGACAGAATTTTGATCTGACCCCTGGGTCAAAAGTTATGGGGGTTGGGGTGGGGTCGGGTCAGAGATTTTCACTCATTTTTTAATGTTATTTTACATTAACTTCTTCATTTCTGCACCGATTTACTTCAAATTAATACTGAGCCTCTCTTATGACACTAAGGTCAATCTCAACTATGCATGGCCCCATTACCAACCCTGGGGCGCCCTGGCCACATAAGCCACACCCACCCAAAATTGCCTTTTACTATAATTTCTTCATTTCTACATCGATTCACTTCAAATTGATACTGAACCTCTCTTATGACAATACCGTCAATCTCAGCTATGCATGGCCCCATTACCAACCCTAGGGCACCCCGCCCACATAGGCCACACCTACCCAAAATTGCCTTTTACTATAATTTCTTCATTTCTAAACCGATTTACTTCAAATTGATACTGAACCTCTCTTATGACAATACAGTCAATCTCAGCTATGCATGGCCCCATTACCAACCCTAGGGCGCCCTGCCTACATAGGCCAGGCCCACCAAAAATTGCCTTTTACTATAATTTCTTCATTTCTACACCGATTCACTTCAAATTGATACTGAACCTCTCCTATGACAATACAGTTAATCTCAACTATGCATGGCCCCATTACCAACCCTGGGGCGCCCTGCCCACATAGGCCACACCCACCCAAAATTGCCTTTTACTATAATTTCTTCATTTCTACACCGATTCAATTCAAATGGATACTGAACCTCTTTTATGACAATACGGTCAAACACAACTATGCATGGCACCATTACCAACCCTGGGGCGCCCCGCCCACATAGGCCACGCCCACCCAAAATTGCCTTTTACTATAATTTCTTCATTTCTACACTGATTAACTTCAAATTGATACTGAACATCTTTTATGACAATACAGTCAATCTCAACTATGTAAGGCCCCATTACCAATCCTTGGGCGCCCCCCCATAATAGGCCACACACACCCAAAATTGTCTTTTACTATAATTTCTTCATTTCTACACTGATTCACTTCTAATTGATACTGAACTTCTCTTATGACAATACGGTCAATCTCAACTATGTATGGCCCCATTACCAACCCTGGGGCACCCCGCCCATAATAGGCCACACTCACCCAAAATTGTCTTTTACAATTATATCATCATTTCTACACCGATTCACTTCAAATTGATACTGAACCTCTTTTATGACTATACAGTCAATCTCAACTATGCATGGCGCCATTACCAACCCTGCGGCGCCCCGCCAACATAGGCCACGCCCACCCCAAATTGCCTTTTACTATAATTTTTCATTTCTACACCGATTTACTTCAAATTGATACTGAACATCTCTAATGACAATAAGGTCAATCTAAACTATGTATGGCCCCTTTACCAACCCTGGGGCGCCCCGCCCATAATAGGCCACACCCATCCAAAATGTCTTTTACTATAATTTCTTCATTTCTACACCGATTCACTTCTAATTGATACTGAACTTCTCTTATGACAATACGGTCAATCTCAACTATGCATGGACCCATTACCAACCATGGGGCTCCCCTGGGTAAAACATGCGGCGTGGGGATACGCATCGGCCTCTGCCGCGCCATTTCTAGTTATTACCTGTAAGCATGCAGGCAGATATTGTATTGCCATACTTATTGTATTCTGTAAAGTATGACAATATTTCATTGATATAATTTTTGAAAGTAACATATTCAGAAACAGCATTTCCATGCATATTAGTTATATCAGCTAGGTACATTAACCCATTTATGCCTAGTGGACTCTCCCATCCTTCTAAATTGGATCAATTTATTTCCAAAATGAGGGATGTCTAGTATATTTATTTCTATATTTAGAATATTTCATACAGAAATTCATTTAAGCAAACAGCGCAGACCCATGATGTGGCGTCTCATCTGGGTCTACGCTGTTTGCAAAGGCCTTCTTTCTAGACGCTAGGCATAAATGGGTTAAGGTTACACAAAATACTAAGGGATGGAAATTAATAGGGGCCCACCACTAGAGAATGACGCCCTTAAATATGCAGCAGCAATAAACTTTCAAAAAAAAAAATTAGTATTGAGACAAAGTGGATGACAATCATCAACATTTAGTAAAAATTCTTATCCTTTAATTTGAATTTGCTATGCTGTCTGTGTTTGTCTGTGCTGTCAAAATACTGTAAGAATTGTCATTGCTGTTAATTCTAATGTAATCCGTGTAATACTTAAATAAAATAATATCATAACACAAGACCATTAAACATGATAATCTCGCATCTGAATTGGTATTTTTAAGTACAAATTCTCTCATTTCACCAGTTGTGTTTCTAAATTTAACCAAGATAATTAAGCCACAGCTTGCAACATAATCACAGGCAGGGGGGGGGATATTACCTTTATTAACTTATTGTTTATGTATTCAACAGACACTACAGCGCATCACATTACAAAACTGAACAGCAATGATTAGTTTGTCATGTTTCTTTCCCCAGCGACATGAAATAACAAATATTTGAAGTGAATTTGTGTAATGGATACTGACATAGGAAATCCATTGCCCACAAAGATTGTGTGACGGTACATTTAAAATATATCCAAATCCAATTACAATTCTCCAGCATGAAATGAAATATTTGTTTGCTTTACATCTTTGCATTTATCCATCAATCATTTTCTGTCGAATCTCATTTAAAAAAAAATTCTTGCATTCATTAAACTTTAATATATTAAACGGATTTAAATATATACATATGTAATAGGCTCATATCAAAACATAAATTAAACAGAAAAACATGTTTGATAATACTAACTTCACTATAACTTCACTACATTTTTATCTAAAATTGTGAACTCTTCATAGCTGATTTACAGGTGAATTTATAAAACAAACTAGAAATGGCGCGGCAGAGGCCAACGCGTATCCCCACGCCGCATGTTTGAAATGGAAGAAATTATAGTAAAAGACAATTTTGGGTGGGTGTGGCCTATTATGGACGGGGCGCCCCAGGGCTGGTAAAGGGGCCATACATAGTTGAGATTGACTTTATTGTCATAAGAGATGTTCAGTATCAATTTGAAGTAAATCAGTGTAGAAATGAAGAAATAATAGTAAAAGGCAATTTTGGGTGGGCGTGGCCTATGTGGGCGGGGCGCCCCAGGGTTGGTTATGGCGCAATGCATAGTTGAGATTGACTGTTTTGTCATAAGAGAGGTTCAGTATCAATTTGAAGTGAATCGGTGCAGAAATGAAGATATTATAGTAAAAGGCAATTTTGGGTGGGAGTGGCCTATGTGGGCGGGTGCCCCAGGGTTGGTAATGGGGCCATGCATAGATGAGATTAACTGTATTGTTATAAGAGAGGTTCAGTATCAATTTGAAGAGAATCGGTGTAGAAATGAAGAAACAAGACAAGGGCTGTTTGTAAAACATGCATGCCCCCCATATGGGCTGTCCGTTGTAGTGGCAGCCATTGTGTGAATACGATTTTTGTCATTATGACCTTGACCTTTGACCTAGTGACCTGAAAATCAATAGGGGTCATCTGCGGGTCACGATCAATGTACCTATGAAGTTTCATGTTCCTAGGTAAAAGCATTCTTGAGTTATCATGGGAAAACCATTTTACTATTTCGTGTCATCCCGACCTTGACCTTTGACCTAGTGACCTCAAAATCAATAGGGGTCATCTGCGAGTCATGATCAATCTACCCATGAAGTTTCATGATCCTAGGCATATGCGTTCTTGAGTTATCATCCGGAAACCATTTTACTATTTCAGATCACCGTGACCTTGACCTTTGACCTAGTGACCTCAAAATCAATAGAGGTCATCTGCAAGTCATGATCAATCTACCCATGAAGTTTCATGATCCTAGGCGTATGCGTTCTTGAGTTATCATTCAAAAACCATTTTACTATTTCTGGTCACCATGACCTTGACCTTTGACCTAGTGACCTCAAAATCAATAGGGGTCATCTGCGAGTCATGATCAATGTACCTATGAAGTTTCATGATCCTAGGCCCAAGCGTTCTTAAGTTATTGTCTGACAACCACCTGGTGGACGGACCGACAGACCGACCGACCGACAGACCGACATGAGCAAAGCAATATACCCCCTCTTCTTCGAAGGGGGGCATAATTATCGTAAAAGGCAATTTTGGGTGGGCGTGGCCTATGTAGGTGTGGCCTATTATTGGCGGGGCGCCCCAGGGTTGGTAATGGGGCCATACATAGTTGAGATTGACCGTATTGTCATAAGAGAAGCTCAGTATCAATTAGAAGAAAATCGGTGTAGAAATGAAGAAATTATAGTAAAAGACAATTTTGGGTGGGTGTGGCCTATTATGGGCGGGGCACCCCAGGATTGGTAATGGCGCCATGCATAGTTGAGATTGAACGTATTGTCATAAAAGAGGTTCAGTATCAATTTGAAGTGAATCGGTGTAGAAATGAAGAAATTATAGTAAAAGACAATTTTGGGTGGGTGTGGCCTATGTGGGCGGGTTTGCCCTAGGGTTGAAAATGGGGCCATGCATAGCTGAGATTGACCGTATTGTCATAAGAGAGGTTCAGTATCAATTTGAAGTAAATTGGTGTAGAAATGAAGAAATTATAGTAAAAGGCAATTATGGGTGGGCGTGGCCTCTGTGGCCGGGGCGCCCCAGGGTTGGTTATGGGGCCATACATAGTTAAGATTGACCTTAGTATCATAAGAGAGGCTCAGTATCAATTTGAAGTAAATCAGTGCAGAAATGAAGAAGTTAATGTCAAATAACATTAAAAAATGAGTGAAAATCTCTGACCTGGCCCCGCCCCAACCCCCATAACTTTTGACCCAGGGGTCAGATCGAAATTCCGTCACTGTCACTGTCGCACATATGCTCATAGCTACCATGTATGTAAGTTTCAAGGTTCAGGTGCTAATAGTGTAGGAGGAGCAGGTGGCCAGGACGGACGGACGGATGGACAGACGCACATCAATACAATATCCCCACTTTTTCTCTGAAAAATGTGGGGATAATAAAGAGCAGATGAACAGATATTATCTTTAAGTTATAAATTATTCTTTATAAAATATTAAAACTGTACCATAACTGAGCACTAAACCTTGAAATGTTGTAACTTAAAGCATTTTCATATCATATCTGTGCTATACGCCCACATAAGGATCATAAGCAGGAGTCATATCAGCACTGTTTAAAGGTGGGTTCCCACTGCCGATCCGATCAACTCGATCATCCCGATCACCAAAATTTCCCAACCAAACCCGACCAAGCTCGACTAAAAAGGGTATACACGACTTCTTCTCGACCTATTGTTGATAACACACTACCCCCACACGACTCATTCACGACGTCCACTCAACCATCTTTCCGATTTCTGCTCGATCATCTCAACCTATACGCGAGCCCTATACGATCTCAGCTCAACCAAGTGGACCTCAGCTCGATCGCCACCAGATCTTCACTCGACCAGATCGTGATGGTCGTACTACAGTCGTACAAACTCGTGAACGGTCGTTTATTGAAACTTTGAGGATAAAAACATCAAACATTGTTGTTCACTAATCACTTCAATCATCATGGATTTTTTACTAGTTTTAGCAGTATCAGTCGCCTTTTTGCCATTTCTTGGCATCTTTGGATGTTTACTCGTCCGATTCTAAGAAGGTTATGAGATACAAGCCCGACGTTTTGCATGTAAGTTTTGTGTGTCAACCGTGCTCATGAAATTAGCGGCTGAAGTTGTTTACTTATATCAGCAATCTTCGTAGTTTCCCAAAAAAATAACGACAACAACAGAACTTTCCAAATTATTCATTCGTTTTGCGTTGCAATGCTTAATTATAATTTTCACGTTTTCAAATCATCAAAAGATGCATAAAAAGGATATTTTACAGCATGGTAAATGTTCAGTATTACTATTTCCTCACAAATATCATATCTAAAACAAAAAAATAGCGTTTTATTTTTTATTTTTTCAATTTATCAAAACATGAAAAGGCCCCTTTAAGGCATTTATTAACCATGTTATATCAACTAGTCTAAGTTATCCTTGAGTAGAGTTTATCTTACAACTTGGCATGCAAGTACTGAAACAATATCAATATCAACTTCCTTATCGAAAACACAATTTATTATTTATAATGTGCATCTAGTTCTTAAGAGTCATGGTTCTTAAAGGGATCTTTTCACGCTTTGGTAAATTGACAAAATTGAAAAAAGTTGTTTCAGATTCGCAAATTTTCGTTTTAGTTATGATATTTGTGAGGAAACAGTAATACTGAACATTTACCATGCTCTAATATAGCCATTATATGCATCTTTTGACGATTTTAAAACCTAAAAATTATTAAGCGTTGCAACGCGAAACGATTGAATAATTTGGAGAGTTCTGTTTTTGTCGTTAAATTTTGTTAAACTACGAAAATTGCTTATATAATGTATAAAATACGTCAACTCTGTGTACTCGGCGGAATAGCTCAGTAGGCTAAAGCGTTTTTACTTCAGGACTCTGGCAGGTCTCCAGGGGTCACTGGTTCGAAACCTGGACCGGGCAATGTTCTTTTCCTTTTTTAAATTTTATTCTTGATTTTTTACTGGAGCTGTTACGATCCAATGTTTACATTTATCGATATAAAGCATTTAATGAATAAGTTAAAAAATGCCAAAATCTGTGAAAAGGCCCCTTTAAGAGTCAAAACTTTTGAAAGCGCTTCAAAAAGATGAACAAATGTGAAACAGTTGTATTCCAATAAAGCTATCAAGTTCACAAGTACCTGTCTCAATTCTGGTTAATATCATAAATACAATGAGTTATAGTAGTATTGAGTAAACAGGGCTCAGTGAAATGAAATATAATAGCCATGGTGTACAGAAAACCACATCCTTTTTTGCACATTCATGGCAGTTTGATTTGTTGTCAAGGAAAATTTATTCACCTAAACTGTAAATAATGACTGTGACCACCATCATGTTTGTGAATGTTACACAAACAAGTGGTAGTTAACTTAGACAAAACATTTTTATTGTTTCCCACGTCATTTTAAAAATGTACATAATTATGAGCTAAACCTTTGCACATGTCCAATTTATGGTATATAAAGGACCTCATAAACTTTGACATACACACACAGACTTAGAGACCTCATTCTTGCGAGCCTCATCCGTCCCATTATCATATAAGTTTATGGCAAGGCACATGACAATCCAACCGTAATGTTGGAAATACCGTGTGTTGACCTATGACCATAAATTGTGACCTTAACCAAGGACCTAGCGACCTGGTTCTTGCATGCAACACTCTGTCTCATGCAGCATATTGATTATTTCTGCCTTGTTTATGGAAAATCCATTCATCCTTGACATAGTCATGTCCCCGACAAGTTGCCAAATACAAATTTCCTGAATTCAGTCTTTGACCTTGAATGAAAACTTCGACCTTAAACTGAGACCTTAACCTAAAACCTAGTGACCTTGTTTTTTCACTTCACACTCTGTCTCATTATGCCAATCGCTTATGGCAAGCTATTTGAACATCCATCCATGATGTACAAACTCATGCTCCGGGCAAAGTGTACTGTAGTGACGAATCCCCCGCCAACCCCTCACCCTCTATGCTGCTTTTTTTGTAGCAAGTAGTTTATAAGACATATTTGACTATTGGGCATAACCAGATTGTGGCCTCCGGGACATGACTTAAACAAATTTTGTAGAGAACCATAGTACAATCTAACATTCACAATATTCAATCAGACGGTCTTGTGGTTTCAAAGCATTTAGTTATTTTGGTCATATAATTTCATAAAAATCAAGAAACTTATCAGAGGACCATTACACAATATAACATATCAAATCTGGACTTTGAGGGAAGACATTTTTTGGCTAATACTGTCTTTTCTAGAAATAACAAATATGATACAGAATTTCATACTTAAAAAGTGGCAGGTGACTATTGTAAGTTATAACATATGAAGACAAAAATAATATATGCACAACTTCAAAACATATGGAACAATGCATTGAAGTTTTAATGGTGTATGTTAAAGAAATGTGGGGGACAAATTTGAAAATATGGCCAGACAGACAGATTGCAGAGAGGCAGACACAGTGCTAATTGGCAAATCCAGTACATAACCTCATATGTGTGGGCGGCTGTATTGTACAATGTATTGTTAATCCATTTAAAGCATTTATAGCATTTATATCAATCATTTGAGTAAGCTCACAATATTAAGACGCATATTGACATTTATTGTGATCAATCAGATTTATAAACCCAGGGCAATTATAATCACCTTCAAGGTGTATTTTGGTCACAAAACTGGGGCATTTGTGAAGAGCCACAGAAAAAAACATTTTGCATAATGGTTGAATAACTTCACTGATATTTATTTAAGTGCTTCAGGCTGGATAGACTGTTTACAACTGTGCAGTTACACATTCAGAAACACAATCACAATGCTAAAATGGATAGGCTTGCCACAAACTTAACTGTTTATGAGTTGCTCAAACAAATAATTTGCGTGATCATATTTCATGAGAAAAAAACATCCAACAGGTTGAATATACTGTGGAAAATGTCATAACTGAACCAATCTGATCTTCATCTCTTTTTGCTTTACATAAACAACCTGGTCTCAGATGAGTGCATAATTTCCAACTAAACAGGTTTTCAACCAGTCACATTTCATATGATTTGTAAAATATGTTATGCTTTTAGCACCCAAGCATATAAAGTTAATTCATTTATATACAGTTTCATAAGTATTGCTCTAACAGGTATTCGATGGCATTTTTGCATTTCAGTTTAAACAGCATATTTCAGGCCCAAACTGTATTGTTGTGATTAATTGTGTTATTAACTGAAATTTGAACTGTTCAGTCTTCAAACAATCCTTGAACCCTAAAAATGTAAACATTGTTATCATCATGCTGTACTCTTAGTATATTATTTCATCTTCATCCCAGATCAGAAATCTAAGCATATTAGATACCCTGTATGAAAGTGACGCCCACCTATAATTCATACTTGGGTTATATTTGCCCATTTAAGGCAGTCAACATAGACAGAGAAATCAACTTTAAATTTTACGTTAGTACTTGCCAGTTTATGGCAGTTATAGCTATCAGAGAAACTTATTCAAACTTTTATACTTAATTAAACTGCAACATTTTCCAAATGATGATGTCCATTAAACACCTTCAACATGGCCCGAGGGTGTGAGAGGCAGATTTTAATGAATGTACTTCATTTGCAGTGCACAGTAAACATTAGCTCAACTCATGCAATTAAATGTACAGGTAATGTGACAAATGCAAAAACTGTGTGCAGAATGTCATCAATAATGACTCAATAAAACTGTCTATTTCTCCACAATTACATGCTTGCTGTGATAAACCACGTCAGATGATAGCATAAAAATGACTATTACTGCAGAGGATGTAATGTTACCTTCATTTAATAATGATCACAAAGAGGCATATATAATCTGTATTTCATATGAATTTTACCTCCAGCTGATGTTATAATCTTCTAATTATCTAATATTTAATACACGAGTTGCATCATGTGCAAATAGGTATTATGCTAAGAGCAACACTGTCCACTTTTAAGTCATGCAAGGTTTTTGGTCATATGTTATTAAACCTCTTTTTAGGTGTAACCTGTGTGCTTAATAAGGATAACATCTTTTGTGATTGCAGGCAACTTCAACAGAATAACAAGCTCTCTAATCACACTTAATTTGCAGAGAAATGTCACCTCGCCTTGAATGCAAGCAACTCCAGTATGCATGTCCTAATTGATCAATTGTCAAGGGGTTAGGTAATGTACGTTGAAATGTAGGATTTATAATCATTGAATAGTAGATACTTCCATTAATCTTTCATTTATTATTAATGCATACATTAAACAAATTCGATCATTTGCATGAATATATCTTAATAAGGCTATGCATTTATTTCGTATAATACAAACAACAAATCGTTAATATATACTGCACACACAATAAAGTAACAGTATAAGTATACTGTACTGTATTCTGTACATGTGTACACTATCAGCTGACTTACCTGTAATAATGTTTCCAAGTAAATCGATTATTCTAACATACACTAACATACTTTAAATGATTTCGCAATACACAGTTACAGATAAAATGTTAACAAATATGAAAACAAGTGTCTCGTACATCCTTCACACTCATCGAGCCCCACCTACCTCAAATTCCCCTTGTCACGGCTCAGTACCAGTACACACCCCTTTTGCAATCTTTTGTTGACACAACTGTCAAACGAGTTTATAGAACAATAACAAATTACACGAAAACTTTCTGAAGTATTTTTATAAATGGTGTTATCCTCTAATTCATGTACATCAATATAAAGATTAATATTTGCAGTGACAGCGGTGGGAAATCTTGTAGTTTACCGTAATTTTGTAGGTGGTATCGCGATCACTGACTCATGACCACAATGCCGCCGACAGTTAATTTTAGATTTAGTATGTTGACAAATGACGTCACATCATATTTGGTAGGGATACCCTTGGGGTTTTCCAGACCAGAACTACGCCGATTAGTTCCTATTTATAGATTCGGTCTAACAGCGACTGTATTGGTTATATTTACAGAGTATTATCCTCCATTGTCATCAAGGTTCCATGGTGTAATGGTTAGCACTCAAGACTCTGAATCTTGCGATCCGAGTTCAAATCTCGGTGGAACCTCATACTTTTTAACTTTTATTTTGTCATTTTATTAATTTAGTAAATGATTTGTGCCTTTAGTGGTCATTAAAAAAAATGAAAAATTGGAAATAATTAATTGATAATTGTAACATGCTTAATGATAAATTGGTATTCTTGTGCGATTATTATTGTTTGACTTTATTTATTCAACCATTTAACTTTAAAAAACTGCCTAAATTATAAATGCAAACACATGATCGATTTTCTAAGGTAAAAATTATTTAAGTTTTCGATTCACATATAATTAATATTGATCAGGGACAATAGGTCATAGGATATATCAGAGCAAAGTAGCCCCAGATACACTTATGCTAAGTTTACATCTGGCCACGATCTCCCCGATTAGCCAGAGGCTAAAAAATCGGGGATCTCTACGATTAAATGGTATACCCCTTGTTCTGTTACACTTTCTTACGAAATCAGCACGTTTTGTTGCTACGATCGAGCCCACTATTTGCATCACGTTCTGTTACGCTTTGTTGCGATCAACACGATTGGCATCCACGCTCCACCACGTTCCGTTACGTCCTGTTAAGATCCCCCTCGACAAAGCCGCTTTGTTGCGATCTCCTGCGATTTGACCAACGATTTGATATTAGAAAATGAATCGGGGCAATTGTGGTGAAATTTAAGTTTGATTTAAAAACTGTCCTGATGCCCACGATGTCCCCGATTCAACCACGTTCCATTACGCTCCGCCACGAACACCCCGATTCGACTCCACGCTCTGTTACGTTCGCCACGATGCTCTGGAATCAAGGACATCGTGGTAATCGTGGCCAGATGTAAACCTAGCATTACCACTCATCAGGGGACATTACCTCCACAACAGGGACCAACAAACCTTGCATGGCTTGATAGCGGACACAGCAAATGATTTTGACTAATTCAATGTACTCGTTATATGTTAGCACAGCTTTAACTTGGAAAGATTTTTATCATTATTTTCATTCAATAAAAATTACTTATATTTTCCCACACACCTTAGTCAAGGTCACAGTTTGACGGGATTCAATTTTATATTTGATGGGCAATTCTCAATCGCCAACATGCCTCCAGCAAAGAGTGAAAATGATGCACGAGTCTTGCTCTGTGAAAAAAGGTTTCATGTGTGGTGTGTAAAGAGTTGTGCCAAATTAGCCTGTGCATTCTGTGACACTTTCTGCCTTCAATGGTTTTATAATAAGAGACTTGATCAAAATCGAACATACAATAAATGCGGAATATGTCATTCTTTATTAGCCTGCGTGGACTGCACAGGCTAATCTTGGATGATACTAACTGCACATTAAATAAACTGTTTTCAGAGAGTGCTTTTCAAATGTTTGGACTAGACATATGCACCTGTTCCCTTTTAAGAAAGCACCTTCTGGTGTCCACTACATTAATTTAGTTATCCATAGCAATAAAATGGGCCGATCTCAGTGAAAAGGGGGTGTAATGCATGTGCGTAAGAAAGTATTTTCTCTGAAAAAATCAAGTTTTGGTGGAAAGTGTCGTCCCTGATTAACCTGTGTGGATTGCACAGGCTAATCTGGGACGAAACTTTACGCACTTGCATTAAAACCCCCATTTCACAGAGCGAACCTCAAATGTTGGTACACATGTTGCAACCAGATGCAAAATGTTGTAATCGTTCTAGTATGATTGATCTTATGGCGAAAAGAGTATTAACAATGAAAGATTCAAGAGCTATTCTTGACTAACGAAATCAATGCTGCCTAAATGATTCACTGGTTATGTCCTTGGCTTTACCAATATATAGCAATTTTAACTAGTGAACAAATACACATGACTGATAATCCACACAAAATGAAACCAACAATTATTATCTGTAAAACTGTAGTCATAAGTGATGATAAATAATTATCCATGAGTCATAACACAATCAATTGTTTTTCAAATTTATTCCATTGTATTATATACAATAAATATTAGTATGTGTGAAACATTAATTTATCAATAAAAATATACTAAAAAATACAACACCGCTAAAACATTGATTAGAATAATAACACGAAGCTTGTGATCATTATATAAAAAAGTTAAAGGACTTACACTGCCTAACACTAGATGACAATGAAACTTAAGGGAGGTAATCACAGTTTATCTAACAAATATACTAAATAGAGTTCTCTATAAAAAAAAAGCAAACCAATGCATAACCTGCACATGTATATGCAATCATCACATAGATATTTATTTCTTTATCAACCAATATTAAACATATTTTAGAAAGCCTGAGAATTTAGATAATTTTAACATCAAACTACTTCAAACTTACAGTCAATGTCACTTCAAACAGGTGGGAGTATATGGAGACTTTATTAAATGCAAACAGTGCCAATCTTGATCCAATGTGGAGAACCCATTTTGAGCCCAGAAACAAACACAATTATTTCATTATAATTAAATTACAGTAAAACAACAACTAGATGATATCAAATAACTAACATTACATTATAAGACACAATTTACACACTTTCATATAAGATATAACAGTATTATATAAGATATAGAGAATACTAGGTCGGTGCCGAATAAAGCAAAGTTTATTTTGCGAGGCTTAGAAAATCTGAACCAAGAGCCTTGGCGAGAGGTTCAGATTTTCATGCCAAGCAAAATAAACTTTGCTTTATTCGGCACAGACCTAGTATTCGATTTATCCCATCAATTTCTTTAGTCGTAAATTATTTCTTTAAAAATAGAATAGGAAAATCAAACTACACGGAAAATCCCAAAGTTATTTTAAGCAAACATTGTTTCATTATTTTAATCGTGCCGAGCCTAATACATTACAAAGAGATCAGTAACTAACCTTTTTTTCTGTTTATCATACCTCTACGTCCCCGATTTTTAAGAAATAATGAAAAAAAACACTAAACAACTGCAGCTTTAGCGTGAAAGAACATGCATTGTGCCTTATGACGTGTTAATAATGACGTCACAAGTAGGCGCACTTAATATTTGTGAATAATGTTTTTTTGCTTTTTGAGTTGCATTATGTGTTAAAAATATATAATATCGTGGTATCAAATTGTTTGTTTTGTTGAATCTGATTCGATTTTACCTAAAATGATTACTTTATAGTTGATTCCGAGTAATATGACCATTCTTCGCCGCGCATGACAGCTATATTTCAGCACTGCTGAAATAGAGGAAAGTTTATTCCACAGTGGTTTATTTCGACAATGCACGTCTGATGATGGGATAAATAACAGTATTTGGTCAACCAATTGTTGGGATAAATAACAGTATTTGGTCAACCAATTGTTGGGATAAATAACAGTATTTGGTCAACCAATTGTTGGGATAAATAACAGTATTTGGTCAACCAATTGTTGGGATAAATAACAGTATTTGGTCAACCAATTGTTGGGATAAATAACAGTATTTGGTTAACCAATTGTTGGGATAAATAACAGTATTTGGTCAACCAATTGTTGGGATAAATAACAGTATTTGGTCAACCAATTGTTGGGATAAATAACAGTATTTGGTCAACCAATTGTTGGGATAAATAACAGTATTTGGTCAACCAATTGTTGGGATAAATAACAGTATTTGGTCAACCAATTGTTGGGATAAATAACAGTATTTGGTCAACCAATTGTTGGGATAAATAACAGTATTTGGTCAACCAATTGTTGGGATAAATAACAGTATTTGGTCAACCAATTGTTGGGATAAATAACAGTATTTGGTCAACCAATTGTTGGGATAAATAACAGTATTTGGTCAACCAATTGTTGGGATAAATAACAGTATTTGGTCAACCAATTGTTGGGATAAATAACAGTATTTGGTCAACCAATTGTTGGGATAAATAACAGTATTTGGTCAACCAATTGTTGGGATAAATAACAGTATTTGGTCAACCAATTGTTGGGATAAATAACAGTATTTGGTCAACCAATTGTTGGGATAAATAACAGTATTTGGTCAACCAATTGTTGGGATAAATAACAGTATTTGGTCAACCAATTGTTTTAACACTGCTTTATAATAATATGATCAATTATTGTGTAAAATAACACACACATTATGTCCAACAACAAATAACACACACATTATGTCCAACAACAAATAACACACACATTATGTCCAACAACAAATTACACACACATTATGTCCAACAACAAAACTTGCCAACTAATAAGCTGATTTTATATCATGTCCATTTTATAAAAACTTCAAAGAGTGTGTTTAAAATATTTTGAACTGTTTATATTTAATACATGCTTTCACACCATCTTTTACAACAAGCTATAGAAAATATCAAAGTGAACTAATGTATGCACACACAAATTAAAATTAAATGATTTTTTTTTACAAAAATGTATTGATTCACAGTCAAAAATTAGAACTATTTGCACAAGAATTTGAGAATAAATGATGAATATAATAATACATACTGGTATATTGTATGTATATTTCAGTAATACGTACAGAAGTTAAATGTTGAGAGATTGAAATCATAACACATAGAGAACATTATATTTATGCACACATACAAAGTCATACATCAGACCTTTCCAAAGGACTTTTATTAAAGAACAGGGGTGTAGATCCTTAGTTGGAAACATGGTTCACTTTAATTCTAAATTTCATGTGTCCTATATTAATTTCTACATAACTTCAGATCTAAACAACCACATAATGAATGATGTTTGGGCTTTAAAAAACAAAAGGGGTACCACTGACTTGGAAATTAAATATCAGATTCTGATATTCAGGCGAAGTGGCACCCCTAAATGGGAAATTTCATCCACCTGGCACCTTTGTGCTTAAAGGGCTTGGGGAAAAGCCTTCTGTATGTCATAACCAATGAAAAATGGTAACCACTAAAGCATAACAGCCTTGGAATACTGAGGTCCTGGCCTCAAATAACAGTGAGAGCATTTTTTTTTATTTGTTTGTTTAAAAATCATTTTCCTTGTTTTTATACTTGAGCTCTTTTGTTTAGATCTTTAAACCTGTCAAATAACGAAATGTGATGGCATACTTAAAACAAGAGGCCCATGAGGGCCTGAATTGCTCTACTGGTATAAACACTGTGCAAGTTTGGAAAGAATAAGATGAAAACTGTGTACTTAATCGCGCAAACAAGATTTTTCTCAAATTTAAGGGGAGATTATTGTGTACTTATTTCTCCGATACTGCTCATATTCAATAGGGTTCAAGTACTCATTGATATAAAGATACTGTGCAAATTTGGAAATAATTGGATGAAAACTGTGGAATTAATTGCGTAAACAAGCGGGATTTCAAAATTTTCGCATATTCAAGGGGATGTCATTCTGGACTTTTTGCTTCGATATTGCTCTTTTTAAAAAAGGGTTTGAGTCCTCATTGATAGAAAGACACTGTGCAAGTTTGCCAAGAATTGGATGAAAATTATGGACTTAATCACATAAAAAAAATGAATTTTCATTTTTTTCTCAAATTCAAGGGGAGATCATTCTGGACTTATAACTCCGATATTGCTTATTTTCAATAGGGTTTGACTCATCATTCAGATAAAGACACTGTGCAAGTTGGGAAATGATTGGATGAAAACTGTGGACCTTATTGCGTAAACAATTTTCTCAAATTCAAGGGGAGATAATTCTGGCCTTTTTGCTCTGATGTAACCCATTTTCAATAGGGTTCGAGTCTTCATTAATATAAAAACACTGAACAAGTTTGAAAAGAATAAGATGAAAACTGTGGACTTTATCGCGTAAACAAGAAAAAGTATAACGCACGCACGCACGGACAGACAACGGAAACCACGCCATGACATAAGCTCTTCAGGCCTTCAGCCAGTAGAGCTAAAAATGAAAAAATCTGTCATACCGGGGTAATGCTCTTTTACTCTTCAATAGTCATTATACACATACTTCCATACATCCTTAAACAGAATATAAATCATGTTTACTATTATATATAGTTAGGCACAATAAATTGTTATCTGAATATCATATAAATGCACAAACGCCAAAACATAAACACGAAAAAAAAGATTAAATAATCTGTTTAAAGTTTGCATGTTACATTCACCTTGTAAACTGTGGAATATCAACTATGCAAAAGTTTAAACAGGGACAAATATACAATGCCACAACAAATTGATGCAATTTAATTCTGCTATCAAACTTCAGAGAAAGAAAGCACAAAACTAGCAAATCATTCCATTTTTTATATAACTAGCACAAGGCACAGAATAGTAAACGTTATTGTTAATACATATGGTTAAAATTTCTGCCAAGCACATTCAGCTTACTAATTTCTGTCATTTGGTAGTATCAACAGTTTAACAAAACATAAAAAGTCTGTGTTCTTAAACATTTAGGCTAAACCAAAATGAATAGAAAAAACAAAAACTGCTTTTTAAAAATTTGTGCGCAAGGTAAAGTAGTTCATGCAAGCGCAATACATTTTACAATATATATTTTTTAATATTATACATTTTAGGTGCTGCAAATCAAACAAACATCTAACAAGGGACAAAATTGTCACAAAACCAGGTTTTCATTGTGAAAAAAAAATCTGATAAAGGGAGAAAACTCAAACTGAACTTTTGAAATGACCAAAAAAAATTAACCCCCTTTGTAAGTTTTTTTTTTTTTTTTAAATCTATTTTTAGTCGTGGCGACCTTGACATTGGAGATATTGACGTGATTCTTTCGTGGGACACACCGTCCCATGATGGTGAACAAATGTGCCAAATGATTTTAAAATCTCACAATGAATGACATAGTTATGGCCAGGACAAGCTCATTTATGGCCATTTTTGACCTTTGAACTCAAAGTGTGACCTTGACCTTGGAGATATCGACGTAATTATTTCGCGCGATACACCGTCCAATGATGGTGAACAAATGTGCCAAATGATTTTAAAATCTGACGATGAACAACATAGTTATGGCTCGGACAAGCTCATTTATGGCCATTTTTGACCTTTGAACTCAAAGTGTGACCTTGACCTTGGAGATATCGACGTAATTATTTCGCGCGACACACCGTCCAATGATGGTGAACAAATGTGCCAAATGATTTTAAAATCTGACAATGAACGACATAGTTATGGCCCGGACAAGCTTATTCCGCCAGCCCGCCAGCCAGCCAGCCAGCCAGCCCGCCCGCATTCGCCAATCTAATAACCAGTTTTTTCCTTCGGAAAACCTGGTTAATAAATATTGTGTTGTGGCCTAGCTGGTACTTAATGGAATGCTTTTGTCAAACAAAGCCAAAATATAAAACAATGTATCCCTCCACACAGCAACCAGACATTCGGCTCCCTGCAGATTTTTACTTCCTCAGACAATTAGCACCTCTTTTTTTTTTCGACCAGGACAATTGGCGACCCATTAAATTGTCCACCTAGACAATCAGCTCCCGTCTTATTTTTCCTCCCTGGATAATTGCCATTTTTTGAACTGCCATCTGATATTTTCAAGCCCCAGACAATCATTCTTTCATACTGAACATTTGCCACGATACATATACGATAACAATACAATTTTTTTTAGCCTTTGTATATTGTTGTGTATAAATCAAAGTGTACCATTTTTAAAGGTCATGCAACTCTTTTTTCCCTTATAAAACATTTTACTAAATTTTTCATTGCTGCAAATTATTTATTTTTTCACAAAAAAAGAACTGCAAATGAAAAAAAAGTTTAATTAGAAGAAAGAAAATGGAATCATTTCATTAGAAACAAGAGCTGTTAGAGGACAGCGCTCGACTATTCAAGTGCTTGACAGTATAACGTTAGCCATCATGGGGAATGGTTCATATTCAATAATTTATGAGACAATATTTTAAAAAATAAAAAAAGGAAAAATAAAAAAATAAAATTGGGGGGGGGGAGGAGGGGGGGTTGAGAGGGGGGGGTTGAGAGGGGGGTATAATGTGGGGTGTGGTCATTTATTAAATTATCTTTCAATAATAATAATAATTCTGTCAAAATGCTTGATACAGTTGTCTGCTCTTGTTTATAGGTTGGGGTCATGTTGGTAAACAAGTATGCAAAATATGAAAGCAATATGTGAAAGGACATTGAAAATATTTGGGGTAGTACGTAAACTTTAACAATTGCTGCATATTATAAGTGGAAAAGGGGCCATAATTATTACAAAATGCTTCATAGAGTTGTCTGCTCTTGTTTATAGGTTGGGGTAATGTTGGTAAACAAGTATGCAAAATATGAAAGCAATATGTCAAAGGACATTGAAAATATTTGGGGTAGTACGCAAACTTTAACATTTGCACGCAAACTGGAATGGCAATGCCGACGCCGGGGTGAGTAGGATAGCTCCACTATATATATTTCATATATAATAGTCGAGCTAAAAATGGAATTCATCATCAATCATAGAGGTGTTAAAAGGTTGTATTACAACAACTACGTGTATAATGAACAAAAGCCTTCAAAGGATTGTCTGGGTTGACACATTAATTGGGTGCCAATTGTGCAGGTGACAATTAAATAGATGCATATTGTCCAGGACGGCACATTTATGAGGTGCCCATTGTCCAGAAAAGCAATAAAGCTTTATGAGCCGATTGTCCCCGTGCCCCTTTTCCTACCAGCAGAAAATACTGTACACATTTTGTTTGAATATGATAATACAACATGACATTAAGACCATTGAAAGTAGCCTTTTTTAAATACACACACTTTAGACAATTCAGAATATAATAATTTTAAGTGTTCAATCCCAATAAGGAACATAATTATCATCGTTTTTACAAGTGTACAACTTATTTAGCACAGTGTACCCAGAGAGGGGCTAAAGTTTACCATATCACAATATTATGACTAGAATGCTTGACCTTTGGTGACAAAAAACTTGGTACAAAAATCTCACATTGCTTTTCATGTGTGATTATGAACCAGGATACAAGGATGATTGTATGATTACATCTTAAGTTATGTACATTTTGAGGTAATGCCGTGTAGCATGTCAATCTATTATTAGTAACAAATTACCTGGCATTTGACCTCTGGGAACATTCAGTGTCATGCATAATCCTGTCATCACAGTTTTGTAATAATATTGAATATGTTTTTCTAGTTATTTACGCATGCACAGACAGAGGAAGAGATGACCAATGGAAGGACCTACCATATGGACAAATGACCAACCTATAACAAGTTTTAAGATTATTACTCTTTTGCATTTAATTACATTATTAAGTGCTGTTCTATATTTAGTAACAGTGACCTGTAATTCAACCACTGTTTATAAGAAAGGTTGTGTATATTCATTATATTGCCCTTTATAAATACAACAAGTTTCATCCACTATTTTTCAGTACTTTTAGATAAATCACAGGATCCAGAGTTAAATGGATGGCTGGGCAGACATACATGACTGTTGAAGAGCAAACATTTCTCACCTCCAATAAGGGACTAGCAAGTTGTCCCTTTCAGGAATTCCTGTACGGGACGTACACGATAGCCAAAGATTGGCTGAGCTAAATTCATCAACAAGAGGGCCTGAAAGGCCCAAAGTCGCTCACCTGAGATAAAAAGAAATGACCTGTTCTTTGCAGCCCAAGATATCAATAGAACAAATGTGCTAACCAAGTTTCATGAAGAATAAACAACAAATGGCCCCATGGCGGAAATGTTTTTCAACAGACTGGAACCATTTTTGAACTCATCCAAGATGTTATTGGAACAAATCTTCTAAAACGGTTTCATGAAGATCCAACAATAAATGTGGCCTCAACAGTGTTAACAAGGCAAATATTCATGACGCACAACGGCAGACAGACAATTGACAAAAGGTGATCACAAAAGTTCACCATGAGCAAAAAATATTATGCTCATAAAGATTGTCACCATGTGTGAAGATCAGCAAGTGTCATTCAGATTGAACTAAAAATGTGACTAAAAGTATTCACAATGTTTTACTATAAACAACTGTGGTAGTGCGGTCTCGTTCGCATATGCAAGTGAACCGGTCACGGGACGGTTACGAGTTATGTAACTGTGTGAGCACTTATGTAATACGGAAATATTTATCGAGTCTAATTAAAGAACGCTTATTTCTAACACACTTACTGGTTATAATTCAATTAACTAAAGGCGTCCAGTCAGATACGCCTGAATACACTCAAAGAATTATTCTATAAGTGAAAACCAAAGCAGCTTTAATGACAAGGGACAAAATTGTCACAAAACCAGGTTTTCATTGTGAAAAAAAATCTGATAAAGGCAGACAACTCAAACTGAACTTTTGAAATGAACAAACAAAAGTAACCCCCTTTGTAAGTTTGTTTTAAAATAAATCTATTTTTAGTCGTGGCGACCTTGACATTGGAGATAATGACGTGATTCTTTCGTGCGACACACCGTCCCATGATGGTGAACAAATGTGCCAAATGATTTTAAAATCTCATAATGAATGACATAGTTATAGCCCAGACAAGCTCATTTATGGCTATTTTTTACCTTTGAACTCAAAGTGTGACCTTGACCTTGGAGATATTGACGTAATTTTTTCGCGCGACACACCGTCTAATGATGGTTAACAAATGTGCCAAATGATTTTAAAATCTCACAATGAACGACAAAGTTATGGCCCGGACAAGCTTGTTCCGCCCGCCCGCCAGCCAGCCCGCCCGCATTCGCCAATGTAATAACCAGTTTTTTCCTTCGGAAAACCTGGTTAAAAATAACTAACTTTAGTCTAAAGAATCTATGCATCGTTAAAAATGAACAAATACAGCAAATACCTTCGTGAACGTAAAAAGAAGTTCACAATCTGTCAAAAAAACTAATATAAATATTAGTTACTGTTAGCCTAGAAGTTGCTTCAAAATTTTTGTTTATAAAATAAGTCTAACTTAATCTAAGGAACAAAATTTAAGGAGAGTGGAAAACTCCAGTGACTCAAATGTAAAAAATAAGAAGAATTTACAAAAGTTATTTCAATCAAAAGTCTTTCTAATTTAAAAAATGCCAAATAACAAGGTTGCCATGCAAACAGTTTCATAGCACAGTAGTCTGCTAAATACACCATAACACAGTTTGTAGGTTTAACTTGGCTTATCAGTAAAGATCCAAGATAAGGCTCTACAGTGCATTAGTACATGTACAGTTATTTTATGACATAGGTTTATTAAATTGCATGCAAACTACTGTCTTTATGTACACCACATTTTATGAAAGAAGTCCCAGGTTTATACAAGGGGGTTAACTATTAGTTAACAATAAGAAAGTATGTACAGGTTATCTTTCTTTAACACTATGGCTTATCACAACTAGACTGTTCAAATGCTTTCACTATATACATATAAAGAAAACTGCCGACCCCCTGGCGGCCATGTTTTTCCACCGATCTGGACGATTTTGGAACTCAACTGTCATATCCAGAAAACAAATGTTCTGACCAAAGTTCATGAAGATTGGACCAAAAATGTGACTTCCAGAGTGTTCACATGTTTTCGCTATATACATATAGAGAAAAGGGCCCCGCCCCCTGGCGGCCATGTTTTTCACCGATCTGGACCATTTTCGAACTCGCCGGAGATATCAATGAAACCAATGTTTTGACCAAGTTTCATGATGATTGGGCAAAAATTGTGACTTCTAGAGTGTTCACAAGGTTTCTCTATAGCCATATAAGAAATACTGCCCTGCCCTATGGCGGCCATGTTTTTCAACGGACCGGAACCATTTTTGAACTTAATCAACATATCATTTAGACAAACATTTTGAAAAAGTAACATGAAGATTGGACATCAAATGTGACTTCTACAGTGTTCATAAGGTTTTTCTTTTTTTGTCCTAGTGACCTAGTTTTTGACCCAGTTTCGAACTCGGTCAAGGTATCAATGGGACAAATGTTCTGACCAAGTTTCATGAAGATCGGACAATAAATGTGGCCTCTGGAGTGTTCATAAGGCAAATGTTGACGCTGCACGACGGACAAAAGGCGATCACAAAAGCTCACCCTGAGCTCAGCTCAAGTGAGCTAATAAAAACATGCTAAAATAATATAACATGTTCAATTTATTTAATTGTGTGAAAAGAATATGGTAGGATGTTAAAACCTAAAATTCCTAACCATCACTATATTCGGTATTATAAAAATATAGAATAACAGAGTCAAACACTACCATGAAAAACCTACACTGTCATTACATTAGCATTTCCTGAGTAAATTGGTTGATAAATGACTAGATCTCGAGGAATTGTGCATGTCACTTCATAAGAACAATAAATACAGACATAAATACAGAAAGTCGAACCTTTTTAACAAAACAAACTTAAAAGATTTCACAGATGATCAAACATTTTACGCACTAATTGTATTCAAATAATGCATTTTAAAGAAGACAACTTTACAATAGAAGAAACAATCACACCCTTGATATGCTGTATACTTAAATTAAGTGATCCAAATTATTGCTTTTTATTGATTTGCCTGGTGAGGTTGTAAACTCTACAATCTAACACAACATGACCAGGGTTCCCGCTGTCGATCGCCATTGGCGCCAATTGCGACAAAATAAAAAATCTGGCGACAAAATTTCGTAAATGGCGATTTTAAAAAAATCGGCATTTTTCTGCGTTCATATTTTCTTAAAATGACAAAAGACGCTGTGATTACCAGCCGCTTTACGGCAGTCGTAATACTATAGATTTCCATGGTGAAAGCGATACAGCTGTAATCAATGGAGCGTGGTGCTGACTGCCGACTACCGCAAAGTGGAATGTTATGGTGATAATTGCGATTATCTGGGGTGTTGTTGCAAGTTATCTTAATTGGTCGGCAGTTTTATTGCTTCAGAGATAAGGCAATATTGAAATATACCGACTTTGCGCTTAAATGTGAAGTGTTTGTCACAGTGTTCGAAGCAGATTCAAGACTGTTAAATTGACAACAATGACAATCAAAAAGGTAAGTATCGATTGTTTTTAGAAAAATCGGTGTAATTATAGAAAATAGTAAAACATTTTACATCTATTGGTTCTATTTAAACGGTAACATATTGCTGTTTCACTCGTCAAAATGGCAAGTTCAGAGTGTAAAACGACTTTTAGAAAGTGAACATTAGATGCTGCTTATTTTGAGACTCATTCAAAATGCAAACGTTCCCACCGCTATTGTTCACCAGCTAACAAACAAAAACCAAACAAAGACAGTTGTTTATCAGAATTTCATTTCCTTCAATATGATTTCCAACACACAATCTATGCTGTGTGAACTCTTTATATCCTCAACACTTATCAATTCATTCACTTCCGGATGTACCTTAAAAAAAAAGGTAAACATAGTTTAGCACATGGAAATCAATTTGACATTTGATATACACAAATGCTTATTTTATTTGACTGTTGTGTTAAGGGCTCTATGTAGTAGATCATATGCTAGCACACATTTATATTATTTATATACTTTACATTCATTGATTATTATTTGTATTATATTAATATTATATTTCCCTTTTTGTATTTTCAGAATACCACAAAGCTTCTGAAGCACCAAAACTGTGGCAACATATTCAGGCTGCTAAGAAGGTGTCAATCAACAAGAGTTACAACTGATTGAATGTGCCTTTATTTAATTAACAATGTTAAATGTGTTGTTATTATTAATACTACTGTTATTAAATCAATTCCTTTAACATACTGTAAATGCTCAGTTTTTGTGTGTATTATAATAACATGATCTTCATTGCCCAAATGTTGCCCCAGTGTGGCGACAACTTTTTAAATTTGGCGAAAGTAAGTGGCGACAACTTTTGAAAGCCCAGAGGGAACCCTGATGACAACTATAATAAATAGATAAAGTGGATGTTACATAATTGTGAAAAATTATACAAAACATCTTGTAGTAATGGAATTTTATCAGATCTGGTAGTGTGATGAGAAGCTAACACGTGCGCCAACATTATTTCACAATTCCACGGTTTACGAGTTCTCGTGCGAGGGCCACATTTTTGGCAGTCTGCAACCCAAGAGGTGTTGGTCGATCTTCCCCAGTTACTATGGCATTCACCTGAAACCCGGATTGCTTTTAGATGTGATACAGTAAGTCTATATACCATATTGCAATATATTGAAAACTGTACAAGAAACATCAGGAAATCAGGTTTTTAAGATAAACATTACAAATAAATTTTAACAAGAGATTGCCAAGCAATGTGGTCCCCTACTGGTGAAACTCCACCATTGTCAGTATTATATATATATATATATATATATATATATATATATATATGTGTTTCCATAGTAACCAGAATTCTTTATGTAGGAACAAAATTAAATGACATGCATAACCTCCATATTGCCATCTATTCATGTTTCAAGTTTCATGAAAAAATATGAAGAACTTTTAAAGTTATCGCAGGATCCAGAAAAGTGTGACAGACAGACTGACTGACTGACAGACAGAGCGCAAACCATAAGTCTCCTCTGGTTTCTACGGCAGGGGACAATAATTCTGCAATCCTAGGCTAGGTCTTGATGCAAACTTTTACCACACAAAATATAAGCGCAATACCTGCATCCCAACACAAGTTATTTAGAAAATACTTTCTATTTAACCATTTACCTATTAGATACATATTTTGAATCAAATTTAAAAGGCTTCATTTCCAAGAGAGAAAACATAACTATTTTCTATTTCCCTGTCAAGAACCTTGATCTTAACCAAACAGGTCTAAAATTGAATCCCAAACTAGGTGTACATGTACACTGTAAATCCAATATAGCGCGGTCAATGGAGTCCAAGCCGCGAAACAGCATTATAAACGAATCAGCGCTATAAGTTTTGAGCTCATTTACTGCAGGGCGCTATAAAAAACAGGTATAGTATAGCCTATAATATAGGTCATGCATATTGCCACGCCGTGTTGTCATCCGCAAATACATGCATATAAACCGAATGGTATCGATAACAGTATACATACCGCTTTTCTTATGTGCACATTTATCCGATAATACAATAAAATTGCAACATCACTTAAAAAATAATAATCTTGAACATTGGTCAGCACGTAAGCTATCTACACAAACAATTTTATAGCACACCTCCATGCAAACAATCAATATTGAGAGAGGCCATTTTTTAAATTTTAGTTACATTAACAACGACCTTTACGCGAACAGCCCCAAGTAACAACGACCTTTATGCGACCAGCCCCAAGTAAACTCCGCAGCGAGGTCTGCATATAACCCAACCACATACATTTCAGAGCACACAAAATTTCATTCCAATACCTCCCTAAAAACAAAAGTTATTAACCAGGAACCTTTTTACTTTTTTGTATCAACAGCTATGTTAACTTGGCCTGATTGGAGACAAATGCAATCCCAAGCTAGTTCAAAAACTCCTTCAAAACTGAAACTATTAAGAAGGCCATTTTTGATTTTGAGCAGTGGTTACCTTGACCCTTATCCTACACACCACAAATACAATCCAAAGATTGGGGCTCAAGATTTGTAAATGCAAACTTCATATATATTCACCAAAAACTAATTGTTCGCTGTTTTGCTATCTTTATTAGCAGTGAACTTGACCTTGACCTATCTTGCTCCAAATATTTTCATGATTTATTGCAGAATAACCTACACTCATCGTCACTAATTCCCTGATTTTCTACATAGAAAAGTTGTAGACTGTGTTATAATAAAATCAAACTTAAAACAGTCATTAGTTATGTAACATTACCTGCGATGATTTGACAATGATAGCACCACTGTCCAGCAGTTTTTGTTTGGTTTCCTCAATTGCTTTCACGTCAACTCCTCTACAGGCATCTTCTACCAGAATTGTTCGAAACCCATGCTCCAGAGAATGAAATGCAGTGTAACCTGCAGACAAAGGTTTTTATGTTAAACTAAATTAAACTGGGTATAATGCAAAGTAGAGAAACACCGCATACTTTGAGGGTTACGCCAAAAACTATGTTCGAAAAAAAGCACAATTGCCTTTATAGAAAAAAAATATTTTTAATTGTATCAAACAAAAACATTCTCAGTAGAAAATGCACTTTTGTTACACAGACATGTTCTTATAGCATTTCAAGAGTGTCTATGAAGTGCAAAGTACTTGTCTATGGCTTCAATCATTCAAAGACATAGCTGATGATGTAATAACGTGACTTGTCTATGGCTTCAATCATTCAAAGACATAGCTGATGATGTAATAACGTGACTTGTCTATGGCTTCAATCATTCAAAGACATAGCTGATGATGTAATAACGTGACTTGTCTATGGCTTCAATCATTCAAAGACATAGCTGATGATGTAATAATGTGACTTGTCTATGGCTTCAATCATTCAAAGACATAGCTGATGATGTAATAACGTGACTTGTCTATGGCTTCAATCATTCAAAGACATAGCTGATGATGTAATAACGTGACTTGTCTATGGCTTCAATCATTCAAAGACATAGCTGATGATGTAATAACGTGACTTGTCTATGGCTTCAATCATTCAAAGACATAGCTGATGATGTAATAACGTGACTTTTTTACTGCTTCATTTTTTAATGGGCAACAAAGTAATATAGATGATTGTGTTGTTAGACAAAATTGTAAAGGCTGAGATAATAGATTAAATCTCTATTGAAGACACACTCAATTGAAGAAGTCACAAACATTAAAAAACACTACTTTCTATTATAAAAATCTGTCAAAATGTGTATAAACTTAAAATTCTGACCAATGCAAATACTTGTAACATATAAGTTTTTATTTCATTAGATAACGTGCATAGTTTAGGAAAAATTATAGAATTTAGCAGATGTGGGCCTGGTCAAAAGTAGACTTGCTTTAAAGAATTATAAGTATCTGTACAGAATAAATCTAAATATAAAATGTTGTGTTTTTTGCGATTTTTTAATGTTTTCCATGGAGAGAAATAGTTGCATCACAAAGTCCCATAGACAATTATATGGGTTTGGTCACAAATTATAAATACCAAATTAACAGTTCTATACTAACTCAGCTAACAATGTTACAACCAACATTTTTACAAAGGAGCCCTACCTGCTAAACTTTCCTATTTCACACTACAGTTTAACAGTCGATATGATAACAAGTACTTTTCCTAATTGCAGTTATTGCACCCTTAGTCAGTCATAATCATGATATTAAAAGAATAGAAATCAAAGTTTGAGCATCATTTGTCAATATTTTTAGCCAAGACATGGTTTGAGTATATGAAACTTGGTAGTTATGGGGCTCGAAGTGTTGTTCTTACCGACACAGATATCATACGCCACCCCACACACAAATACATCTGTGACTTTATGTTTCGCAAGTATTTTCACGAGTTCCGTCTGAGAGAGTTTGTTGTTGTCCCAGAATGCTGAATAGCTGTCAACCTCTGAGTGATGCCCCTTGTTCACAAACTGGGCATTCTTTGCTATCTGTAATTGAGACCATCTCACAGTATTAAGGGTCCTAAACAGCAACAAGGTAATACATTGTAATGCATGTACCATGACATAAGAGCCGTGAGCTTCATAAATAGTGATTAGAAAACTAAGTAACCAGCTATGTTCTTTGGGAAAAAAAGTCTTCAACACAAACCAAGTCACAATTGACAATTGACTTGACAAGAGCCGTTCCAAGTCAGCACGTTCAACTATTCTTCCATTTCGATAGTGTAATATACATTGTCCATTAGTAAACTGATAAAATAATCATGAAGACATATTTTAAGAGGAATATTTTTACTAGTTTAATTAAATCTAAAAATGTTCGGACACAAGCAAGTTGTGTTGGCTGATCAAGAACTGCGCCAGAGGAAACTTGCAGGAAAACACAAACCACACTTCTCAAACGCAAAACATTAAGAGTCAGATCGCCAATAGGAGTACACTTAATACTTTTTGTCTGTTTTCAGACGTTTGGTAACATAGACATTAACCTTGACCTGTAGTACCCAAAATGCAATCCCAAGTCTGCATAAAGTTATACTAGCTACACACCAAATTTCAGAACACTACCTAAAGCAAAGTCGCATTACTTAGTGGAAACTTTTTTCTATTTTTAGTTACTGTGACCTTGGTCTGACTGTCCCCTAAGAAAATACCCAGCTTGGTCTACATGTGAGCTACATGCACACAGCAAAATACCTCAGTCACAACTTACATGATGTATAGAAATAAGTTTATATATTTAGTTACAGTAGCCTCGACCATTGACCAGACTGGACTTTAATGTAATCCCATGCATGATGCTAAGTCAGCATATAAGCTACCTACACACAAAATAATATAAAAGTATCTACATCCTAAGCTTTTTTTTACCAGTTGCCCCAAAAGTCTCCTTTCAAGCTTGCTGTAAACAAAGTTTCATCAAGGTTGGTCAACACATACTGAGTGATTGATTGGCAAACACAAATCTTAACCTAAGGCCAGCATTTTTTTATTATTTGTTTTACAGGAGCGCCTGACCCTAATTTTCAACAAATACAAATAAAAATATAAGTCACTTTCGTTTTTTTTTATTTACATTTCATCCGCGGACCTGGTATTTTATCCAAAACTAGAAAAAAAATGCGCAGATTGCCGAAAGTGTTGTTCAAAATTTGTTTATAATACGGGTTGTTTAGTTGTGCCTAGTCGACTAATTGTAAAGCGTCAGCGATTTTCATTGGCTATTAAAGCATTTCTGTTTATACTTAACTGGTACACTGCAGCAGACGACAGCCCTGTAATTATGTAAACAATAGGTTTAAGAGCTTGTGGGACGTATTGGCCAGTCTAGTGTTTAAAACAGCTTGTGCTATGACATTGGTAAGTTTATCATTGAAATCTGTACATTATTGGCTGCTTTCAGGGAAAACGGGGCTAAACCCTTTCAGTGCGGGAACCAAATTTTGAAGGCCTTTGCAAACAGTTTGGATCCAGATGAGACGCCACGTTCTATCAGGATCCAAACTGTTTGCTATTCTGACAGTATTCTTTGAAAAAAATCGAAGAATATGCTAATTTTAGAAATTCAGCAGACGACATTTTAGAAGAAGACAAATTTCCCAGCATTCAAAGGGTTAATGCTGCATTATAAGTCTGTCATGTGGGCAAAATTATTTCTCAATAATGTAAACAAAATAGATTAAGTATTAGAAACACGTATCACAACATGTACATGATTATAGGCTTGTTATTCTTAAGCAAGGAAACCACAATTCTGAAGATGGTTGCCAGTGCAGCGACAAGTTGTGAAAAAAGATTATTTTGTTTAAGTTATCTCTATAACATAAATATGAGGATAAACAGTCACACACAACTCGACCTGTGCTTTAAGACACACTCTTTAAAATTTGAATGGTTTGTGTTTATTTCAAACTTGCGATATAAAAAGCTATAACATTAGTTTGAAAACTGAGTTGCTTCTAAGATTATGCAATAGCAAACAAATTCAGTGCCTTCAGCGCCATGAGTAGTGTGCATATTCCACCCATGGATGAAAGTTACAAAGTTGGTTGTTAAAGCTATTAAACAATGTAATGAGTTTTCAAGTCTTTTTTATTTAAGTCAAATGCATGCTATATTTGTTATAAACATACATATGATATACACTCAACAAAAGTTTAACGATCACTATAATACACTACACACTTGGCGTGTTTAATAGTCTCTATTAAAGCAATATAGTATAAAACATGCGAAAGGTACTTTTACCTATAAACATAAATAAAAATATGTTTACTATTATTATAAAAAGCTTCTACAACAGTGTAATTAGATATATAAAACACTTAAAGGTTAATGCAAGTACACATAAGGTTAAATTGGCTGAATTTTAAATTTTCAAAAATAAAAAAAATATTCAGTTTAGACAGTTTTATTTTATGCTCTCCGGTGGTTTATAGAGAAATATCAGTGAATTAAAACTGATAATTTCACTGTTTCAAACAATGAAAATTATCAGTGAAAATTATCGATAATTTTCACTGTTTACTGTGAAATGACGTCATTTTTTTGACGAAATGATGTCATTATTTCAGCAAAATTCTTTAGATAAACTCTTTAACAATATAAATAAACTGTGAAACAAAGCATAAAATAAAAAAAAAATTGTTGGATTCGGTGGAATATCGATTTTAACTCACTTGTGATCATAAAAAATATTTTTTTTCACTCGTGGCGAAAATATTGTTTTTTATGATCACTTGTGAATTAAAATCGATAATCCACTGAATCCAACAAATATCCTCTATTTATTTTTATTTTTTTGGTCGACTGCTCACTTTTCATGCTTTTATTTTTATTTATCCCCCCCCTACTCAAATTTTGTGAAAAATTTCCCGTAAAACAAATAAAATCAAGAGGGCCTGAAAGGCCCAAAGTCGCTCATCTGAGATAACAAGATATTATAAGGACAAATCTTCTGACCAAGTTTCACGAAGATCGGAAAATAAATGTGGCCTCTAGAGTGTTAACAAGGTTTTACTATAGCCATATAAGGAAAAATGCCTCACCCATGGCAGCCATGTTTTTCAACCAACCGGCATCATTTTTGAACTCGTCCAAGATATTATCGGGATGAATCTTCTGACCAAGTTTCATAAAGATCGGACAGTAAATGTGGCCTCTAAGAGTGTTAACAAGATTTTACTATAGCCATATAAGGAAAAATGCCCCGCTATTGGAAGCCATTATTTTCAAGCAAACATAATTATTTTCGAACTCATCCAAGATATCATTGAGACCCATCTTCTGACCAAATTTCATGAAGATTGGACTATAAATGTGGCCTCGAGAGTTCAAACAAGGTTTTACTATAGCCATATATAGCAATATTAGGAAAAATGCCTCGCCCCTGGTGGCCATGTTTTAAAAGCAACCAAAACCATTTTCGAACTCATCCAAGATATCATTAGGACAAATCTTCTGACCAAGTTTCATGATGATCGGAAAATAAATGTGACCTCTAGAGTGTTAACAAGGTTTCACTATAGCCATATAAGGAAAATAGCCCCGCTCTCGTGATGGCAATGTTTTTCAACCAACCGGCATCATTTTTGAACTTGTCCAAGATATTATTGGGATGAATCTTCTGACGTGGGACAAAGCCTCTCCAGTTACCACAAGACCTAGCTGCTCCGCTGACCAGTGGCTGATACCATCTTATCAATATCAGTACCCCATCTTTACAGGCATTATTGGAAAAACGATGTTTTATGACCCTCATTGCTTTTGAACCTGATATTCTCATAAAAATTGAAATATTATTGAAAAATACTCATATGAAAGTTTTAGCTAATAAAATTTCCTTTCCTGTGGTGTAAACTGTATGTTTCTACCTTAATTTATTGGTCAGTTATAGTCATGCAAAGTTGACCGTTGTGTGTTTTACTGCGTTTCAATGCAAATCTACCTCTTTGGAAACGCAACCCTCATTGCCTTTTAACCTGATTTTCTCATAAAAGTTGAAATATTATTGAAAAACACTCAATATGAAAGTTTTAGCTAATAAAATTTCCTTTCCTGTGGTGTAAACTTATGTTTCTAGATTATTTTATTTATCAGTTATAGTCATGTTAAGTTGACCGTTGTGTGTTTTACTGGGTTTAAATGCAAATCTCTTTCCAGCTCATATAGAAACTTTGCTAAGTTGGTGTGTTGAATCAAATACAAATAATTATATTTTGAAATATTAATTTTTTTCTTACTTTCCAAACTACAATTCTTCTTTCTTGAAGATTTTTTTATTTTATAAATTCATTCTGCAAGCCTCAAAATTCATGTAAATTCTTATAAATAACTATAGAAAAACACAGAGTTTCTCAAACAACTTCATTCATTTTCAAAATCAATTTTATTATTTCTTATAAAATTCTTACAATACTTGGTATTTCTATTACATTAATTCACCAAATGATTTATAAACATTTATAGATACCGGTAACAATTTAATTGGATGTTGCATAATGTGCCATGAATAATCATATAATCAATTTGCATTTTGCATTTTATTACCGATCGAAATCCGGCAATGTCGGCGTCTTCAATAAGTCTCCAGTTTGTGTATTTATTTGCAAAATTCCAATTTTAGTCGGCTACTTTATTATCAAATACTCCAGTTTATAATCTGATCGCCGACATATAACTTTATAACCCAGAAGTCGCCGACAAACCCGTGTATTCGTGTACCAAATTACAAAACGCCTCGGTAACATGGCACGCGCGCAAACGTCATCTGAAAACTACTGCTGCGTCCGGTAAACATGTTTATTCAAAGTGTCTAGAACCCGTGTATCTTATCCCTAAATGTAAGATTAACACGTGCGCTATTAATTATTATGTTGGTCAGTTCAAAGGCATATTGAAGACCGCCGACTGCGTCTTTGTTTTATTGCCCAATCAAGCACCGATAATCCAATATCCTGTGTATTACAAACACAAACTTTAGATAAGCACGCGTCGTTTGTAAAAACATTTGAGTGCACATGCCATTAAACATATCAATGTAATTCTCTTATATGATCTCCGAAACAAACATTTACGATATAATGGAAACAAACAACAATAAGAATGAAATCGATTTACACCCAAATCATATTATATCCCTATAGAACGTGTTTATTTTTACGGCATTTTTAACGAGTTATTAACAAGTTTTCGGAAAATGTCCAAATTAAATACGGTTCTAAAAGAGCAGTTATTTTAGGACATTACGAAATGCCCGAAGCGCGCACATCCCGGAACTTGATTTACACATGTCAAATGGTAAACCCTCTTCTTGATTGGTCGCCAATTGCATCATAACTTTAAATAGCAACATTACCGGATGTTTACTCGCCATTTTAGAAAAATGATGAACGTAGGTGTATATGCATTTCTGTTACACTTAAAACGTCATTTTAAGCATTTAAATAGCAAATTAAATCGTGCCTCGTAAAAACGCCTATATGTCAGGTAATAGATAGGGTAGTAGAAATGCGTAGATAACAGGGAAGTGATACAGGCGTAGATATGCGTATTTAACAGGGAATAGATAGGGTCGTAGAAACGCGTACCTGTCAAGGAAAGGGATTATTGGGATGAATCTTCTGACATGTTTTATGAAGATCAGACAATAAATGTGGCCTCTAGAGTGTTAACAAGATTTTACTATAGCCATATATAGCCATATAAGGAAAAATGACCTGCCCCTTGGAAGCCATGTTTTTCAAGCAAACGTAACAATTTTCGAACTCATCCAAGATATTATTGAAACCAATGTTCTGACTAAATTTCATGAAGATTGGACAATAAATGTGGCCTCTAGAGAGTTAACATGGCAAATGTTGACGCCGCACAACGCACAACGGACGACGGACAAAAAGCGATCACAAAAGGTAAGCTAAAAAAATGCTGGCCTAAATTGCAAAAGAGACATGATTATACTAAAATGCAGATCAGAGTTGTGGCCCTTGGTCTGTCACCATAGTAACCACCAAGCCATACATTGATATTTAATTGAATACACTGCAACTCCAATATATCGCTGTTGAAGGGGTCCAAAGATCGCGACCTTGATATATCCGGCGCGCGATATAAATTGTAAGGTTATGTATGCATGTATATGTATGCATTAGCATCGTTATGCAATCTCAAAACACACTATTTACCTACCTTATCCAATTATGTGTTATATCCATATGTTATTCATTGGTATAACACAAAACATTATTCCTTGTGAGTATTTTCAAATGCATATAATTAAATTTGTAACCCGAAAAACATTGCCGAGTTGTATTGTTCAAGAAAGCATGCACAAATTAGACCAATGTACAAAATGACGTCATTCATTCTCATGAAAAGCATGGGTTTTAATAGTAGTTCATTTTGACAAACTGAGGGATCTTTACCTCTTAATTAAAAGCATGTAGTTTACACAGTATATAACGCACACAGATTGTTGAGATAGGTCAGTATTGACTTGTGACATTTACAATTATAATTGTGAACACCTTCATGTGTGCACTGGTGCGTTTCGGCAGTTCAAAGTTAATTCAATACAGAATGGTAACACCCGAAATGACCTGTGATGTTTGACAAGAGGGGCCATTGTTTATTGCAGTACACAGGTGTTAAAGTGATGTACAATGTAAGCAAACAATCTGGTCAAAACTGGATTATGAATGTTGGATTAAAGTTGGTGAAAAAAGGGAAAAATACAAGCTTGAAACGGATTTTAATTCATCAAATTCTCAGATGAAAACATTTTATTTAGGGATTATGCTTGTCAGATTTTTGGGAGCCATAGCCGATTCGCGATATATTGGACAACACGATATTACGGACCGTGATATATTGGAGTTGCAGTGTATTTTAGTAAACATAGACACAATGAGTTATTGCCTGCAAACTTTATCCTGAACTTTCAAGTACAACAAGACTCGTGTCCATATATCCATAAGGGCTGAACGGCTGATCACGGATATATATCTTAACTGTTACTAGTTATGAAGTGCATGTAATATTACATTTTATTTCAATGTCAGAGCTGATACAGAGATATGAAGATGTTGCATGCACCCTCAATTTTCTACATACAAAAAGGGGCATAATTCATCAAAATTGCAAGTAAGAGTTAAAGGCCTTGCTTAGCAACCACACATTCCAAATAAAGTCTGAAGTTTCAATTTAATATCTATATCAGCTACAGAGATATATTTACCTATTTAAATGCAGTTGATGCATGCAAACCTAAATCCATACTTTAACCACACTTTTTAAGTACAAAGGGGGCATAATGCTGCTTCAAAGCTGTTAAAAGTTATAGGTCTTGGTCAGTGAATGTTGATAAAGCCCCAGAACACATATGAAAAGTTTTATTTCAATTTCAGTAGATAATATATAGTACCTGCACACAAAATGTAAAACCTGAATATTCCAGGGGTCATAACAGGACCAGATTGCCAATCCTGAAAACAAGCCAGGGGTCTGGCTCTGCAGGCCACCAGCGGGGTCAAGGGGCAGCGCCTTTGTCAGGGGGATAAAGGGGGGCTAAGTCCCCCAGACAAAAATTGATTTAAATCATTTTCAGACCCTTCTAGATTGCATTTCCAAGCAGTTTTAAATGCATTTTATTATAGCAAAAGAAAGATTTTTTTCCAAGAATTTACTTATATTTTTCAGCATAATATCATACTACATTAACCAAATATTTAAAAAAAAATCAATACAGGAAAAATTGAAATACTAAATAATATCACATAAATATATATAATATTAACGATTTCCACCTAAAAACTGATGCTGTTACAAGAAAACGTAATCATAAATTATTCGTCAAGTGGCTAAATTTACCACCCCCCACACACCTGTTCACGCAAAGTAAGATTCACGGTTGTTTTCCTTTGTTCCAATGTCACAGTTTATCAAATTAATCGTTTATGTAAAGAAACAATAAAAATATAAAAAAGTAATTACGTTTATAAGCTTCTAAACATAGGTTACGTGGTCAAAATTTACCTTAAAACTTGGGATTTTTTCGTTGTTACTCCATGTTTATAAACGCATTGTTTATTGGAATTCACAGGATAAATACTAATGTGTCTTGTTCTGATAAAACAGGGCATAATACATGTGCGTAAAGTGTCGTCCCAGATTAGCCTGTGCAGTCCGCACAGGCTAATCAGGGACGACACTTTCCGCCTAAACTTGATTTTCGGTAAGGAGACTACACAGGCTAATCTGGTACACCACTTTAGGCACATGAATTAAGCCCAGTTTTCTCAGAACACGACACTTATAAATTTTATGATTTCAGCGCAGGAGTTATCTTCTGTAGAACCGAAATAAACCAAGAATCACTCCTTACCCCCCACCCCCCCAACAAACTCGAATTTTTATTGATCTCAAAAGTGACCCTGGTGCCTTGAAATCCGGATTTCCGGATCAATCCGGAATATTACAACCCCTGATATTCTAAATGCAAAAAGGACAACAATTCTGCTAAATTGAAAGTCAAGAGTTATGGAACTTGGTCAATGACCTCACACAATAAACCTGATTTTTTTAGAAGTTGCAATTAAATACCTGCAGTAGAAACAGTGATATGGAGACGTTCATGTTAACCAGAGCATTACGTCTGCATGATGCAGACACATAGGTGAGAAATATAGCTCGAATTTTTCAGGACACAGTAGCGCTAAATTTTTTGTTAAATAACAAAAAGTTAGCTTTAATACTGTAGACCGAGACTCCATGCCACATTAAGTATGAACTTTAAATACCAGCCCATGAAAATGTTTTTTACATAAAAGCTTTGAAATAAACTCCAACTATAACAATGCATTGTCCATGCCACAGTAAGCAAAAACCAAATATGTTATGAAAATTAATGTTATATTTCATTAAACTTTGAAATTCATTGCATAAATTTCAGAGACCACAAGAAACCAATGAGCCACGTCATACAAAAATTGATTGCATGCCACATGAAGCAAGCTAGCTCCAGGCCAGTGTATCTCCAGACCAGCCAGCGCCTTTGCTAAGTCTGGTCAGGAGCTACCCTAAACTCTAATGAGAAAACTTTCATGCAGCGCTTCTGTTAGTGGACATCCGGGAGTAAATTACGCCCGAAAACCGCAGTGGTATGTTCATTATGCAAATGGTGGAAGTTCCTTGGACGCCTGATAATCAGCATGTACGCTATTTTCTAATACACAACACGTACAAATGTCAACAGTAAATCGGGTTATTCAGACCGTTAACTCCGCCCAAGAGCTACTGTTTTCAATGAATTTCTCAGCGAGTGGCCAATATTGATTTTTCCAGCTGTCAATCAAAGTCTTCTTGGTAAGCGCATCAGCCAATCAGCCCTCAGGCAACTGAATACACGCCGACCCCACGTGAAGCTGTATATGAAGTATTTATTCAGCAATCAAATATTTGAGTCCACGCTTTCCCCGAAGAAGAATGACATGACGTTGTACATGAAGTCTAATTTTCGCATGATTTTCATCTGTACACGAAATACACGAGAAATATTTATTTGTTGCTAGAATTTTCGTAACTTTCCGTGAATAATAAAATCCTGAATTTTTCGGATAACACGTTTCATTATACGCATTTGAAAATAAGCAGTCTGCAAAATTAACCCATCGCCTGATCGCCAATGCAGTTAAATCTCGGCTCTGGCGATAGCAAAAATCTGAAAAGACAGTTTGGAAATAAACTGACAAACAATTAATTCACGAAAATTCTTTCGCATGCGCGATGATTTGAGAACAAATTCGGCATTTCGGAAATGTTCGTTCGGTACCGATTTTCCCCGGTATTTTATTTATTTATTTCCGATTTGTTAGCAGATGGTACGGACATGAACTGCAATTGACGAAAAATCTTTGCTAGTTTCCAAAAATCTTAAAAGTCAATGTCCGCCATCTTGAAAATTATTTTTGTAAGTGTCGATTAGCAAATTAAGTAGTGCAAGAGCATATTGTAAAGCAATATGTTAACCAAATTATATATTGATTACGTATTTAATGAGTAATTGGTTTTCATTTTCTGCAGTCAAACGATATGCACATATTATCTCATGCGCAAAACCCGTACATTTTTTTTTTCGGACAGTCGTTTTCGGATAAAGTATTTGTCGTCGATCATTATTTACATGTAACTGTTACATTTTAAATTCAGTCGTTGATTTGTCATAATTACTAAATATGAACAGTGCTCTATGCTCTCAAATCGCGTCACGTGATTAACGCATGTTCAATGGGAATTCCCCCATCCCAGTCGTTTTACGATAAAGTATTTGTAGTCGATCATAATTTACATGTAATTGTTACATTTTAAATTCAGTCGTTGATTTGTCATAATTACTAAATATGAACAGTGCTCTATGCTCTCAAATCGCGTCACGTGATTAAGGCATGTTCAATGGGAATTCCCCCATCCCACAATTCAACTTGCTGAAATGGCGGACGATAGCGGACATCAATATTGTCCGTATTTTGGTTTTGAAAATAGAAATCGTAATAATACTGGATTATCCGGTAATGGATAGAGTTGGAACATGTACGTATATTAAAATTCTAAAATAAATTTGGGACTTCAATATTTATCATTTTTTATGTCTGGGACGTCCAAAATTTTAGGCTTGGAAGTCAGAACTTCCAACTTTTAAAAGCTAACGGAAATGCTGCTTTCATGACAATCCTGTAACTCCTGTCTAGACCGTGCAACTGCACATGGTCCATTTTCACATGATGCGACATTAATACCTTTAAATCTGGATGCAGTTCAGAGCCCCATGTGTTGGTGACACAGTGCTTTGGCCACAGCTTCTGTTCAGTTCTGGGGGGACCGTCAAACTCCACAACATCATACACCTTGGCATCTTCTGCTTTCACCTGAATACATTCATGTTAGCATAAACAAATAATCAAAAAAGCAACACAAAATCTTGCCAACAAGATTTGACCATGTATTTTATTAAACATAATGAAAGAAGCAAACTATGAACTTTAAGGTCTTTAAAGTTTTTAGGATCAGTAATAAAGTATGTCAGACTACAGCATTCAAAAACAAGAGCACCGCCTTGCGGTTGCAGACCGCTCATCTATTTTTCTTTTTAAAGGTGAAGGTACCTATCTCAATTTCAATCATTAATGAGCGGTGGAGTGGAGAGGGTGTATAGTGTGGGGGTGTGGTCATTTATTACATTATCTTCAAAAAATGAAAACAAAATGCTACAAAAAAAAATTATATTATTTTTTTTTTTTGGGGGGGGGGGGGATTCTTGACGGTATTTCAAAAATAAAATAATAAAATAAATATTTGTGTTTTTAACCGTTTCAAAAAAAAAATAATTTAGGGATGGGGGGGGGAGGGTTGGGGCGGGGTATAGTGTGACGGCGGTTTGGTGGTCATTTATTAGATGATCTTTTAAAAAAAAAAAAAAATGGGGGGGGGGGGGGATTCGGGGGGAGGGGGGCATGGGGGATGGTTTGGGTGGAGTCTATTGTGGTATGTCAGGTAAGAGTTATTTTGTCAAGGTATCAATCAAATCTAATCATAAATAAAGAAGTTATGGCAATTTTAGCAAAATTTAATTATTTGACCTCGAGAAAGGTAAAATTCAACTACCCAGGTACAGTACCCTCATGATAGCATGAAAGTATTTGAAGTTTGAAAGCAATAGCCTTGATATTTCAGAAGTAAAGTGGATCTAAACACAAAATTTAACCATATATTCAAAGTTACTAAGTCAAAAAAGGGCCATAATTCTGTAAAAATGACAACCAGAGTTATGCAACTTGTCCTTTACTGTCCCCTTATGATAGTTTGTGAGTGTTCCAAGTATGAAAGCAAAATCTATGATACTTTAGGGGTAAAGTGGACCAAAACACAAAACTTAACCAAATTTTCAATTTTCTAAGTATAAAGGGCCCATAATTCCATCAAAATGCAAGTCAGAGTTACATAACTTTGCCTGCACAGCCCCCTTATGATAGTAAGTAAGTGTTGCAAGTATGAAAGCAATAGCTTTGATACTTTAGGAATAGTGGACCTAAACACAAAACCTAACCAAAATTTTCAATCGTCTAAGTATAAAAAGGGCACATAATTCTGTCAAAATGCCAGAGTTACATAACTTTGCCTGCACAGTCCCCTTATGCTAGATAGTAAGTGTTGCGAGTATGAAAGCAATAGCTTTGATACTTAAGGAATAAAATGGACCTAAACACAAAACTTAACCAAAATTATCAATTTTCTAAGTATAACAAGAGGGCCTGTAAGGCCCTAAGTCGCTCACCTGAGATAAAAAGAAATGACCTGTTCTTTGCAGCCCAAGATATCAATGAAACACAATAATGTTCTAACCAAGTTTCATGAAGAATGAACAACAAATGGCCCCCTGGCGGCCATGTTTTTTTTTAAACAGACCTGAACCATTTTTAAACTCTTCCAAGATATGTCCAAATTTCATGAAGATAATGTGTCTTCTGGACTGTTCACATGTTTTCACTTTATATATATAAAGAAAACTGCCCCACCATCTGGTGCCCATGTTTTTCCACTTATCACGACCATTTTCAAACTCGTCCGAGACATCCACATAGCTAATGTTTTGACAAAATTTCATGATGATTAAGCAAAAAATGTGACTTCTAGAGTGTTCACAAGCTTTTTTACTATATTAATATAAGGAAAAAGACCCCCCAAACCATTTTCGAACTCAACTGTCGTATCCAGGTGTGGTATTGCGGTCTCGTTTGCTTATCAAAGTGAACCGGTCACGGGATGGTTACGGGTTATGTTACTTTGTGAGCACTTATGTAATGCGAAAACATTTATTCGACAAACGCTTTTTTCCGGTCAGGATGACACCGCTGATTGGTTGTAATTCATTGAACTAAAGGTATTGCCGTTTACTTAAATATAATTTTATAAACATATTATTCAACAATAGGTTGTTTTACACTAAACCATTTAGAAATATGAAAATGTATTGATTTTATATTTCATTTCATTAATATTGTGTATCATTCATTACTGTTTTATTTTCAATTTTCTGACATCGTTACAATACATAAAGCCTGAAAATGAGTAAATCTTGATAAATGAACTCTGCAAATAAGAAAGGTAAATCTTGACTTTGAAGGTTATTCTGATTCTGATTTCTATCTCCAGAAACTTATAATTGAAATTATTTCTTTATTGTTTTCATAGAGTATCTATTCGATATGTGTTAACATATCTTAAATATGATTATATAGAGTGAATAATTATGGAATCTTGTTTTGATATGAAGTTCCCATTTAAATTACATATTTTTTGTTAATTGTTAAAAACATGCATTTAATACTCCTGTGAAATAAAATATATCAAACACCTCAACTAGCTTGTATTACTGACCACTGATATTAACATCTGGCATAGAGCACAGTGAGAGGGTAATTAAGTACCTAGGAATCATGATTCTGTCAGTCTGTGGTCATTATCAATTCACGGATTAACAGTTTCGCAATGTGCATGCGCAAAACCAACTTACCTGGAAGAGTTACTCCGCCTGAATTGCGAATAAAAATTTTTTGTTGAATCTCGTTATGGCTTTAACATGTTGCGTTCAAAACTGCTCTAAAGGGGCATACTGGTTAAATAAATGGAAAAAAACAACTGTGTGACGTCTGTGGATGTTTGCACAAAGAGAGAGACTGTAAGTGCGATCCGCCATTCAGGTATTAAACGATTAAGAGCATGTTTTCAGAAAATGTGGGTGCAGTAAGATTTCTACGAATTTTCACGCATATTCTAGAAAAGGCAGTCATTTAATTAAGTGCATTAATCTCACATATTGTACAATATAGATAAAGCAAGTTCATTAAACAGCAGAAGTATGACTATCTCGCCATATTTCACGGTGATGCTCGTACGTAAACAGTCGGGAAATGATGATTTGACCAAAGGTACTTGTACTATATACAGTACTGTGTACTGAGGAATGCACTCATTTGAATCCATGCAGATCCTAAAGGATTGAAACGCCTAAAAATAGGTCTGTTGCTGGCAGGCCAACTAAAAATTGTCTGTGCCTATTAGTTCAAATTATATTTAATTTCAGATTATTCACTTTCCCAACAAAGAAAAAGAATCCAGAGCAAAGGGAAAAATGGAAACAGCTGGTAGGAAGACGTCAGGGCAATAGACAACTCTGGTCACCAGGCAAAGACAGTCGGGTTTGTTCAGAACATTTTACAGATGGAGATCCAACCATAAACAATCCATTGCCCACTGTCAGCATGGGATATAATGAAGCAGAGAAACGAGTGAAAAGAATGACACAGTTTGAGGCGACTAGCACGAAAAGGCGTAGACAAATTAGTGCAAAAGACAATGACCATGAGCCTGAGGAAAATCTTGTTGCAACACCTATTTATGATGACCCAGAGGTCTAGTTACTTTCCCACACTTACAAACTGCCATGGTTTGTTAATTTGTTGGCTGTGTTTGTTACTCTGTGTTTACGAATAAGTGAACAGAACAAGCAGATTGCTAAGTTGAAAGCTGAGGTGTTCATACAGAGACAAAAAATAGACAGGCTAAAGAATAATGTGTACAGTGAGAAAATACTTAAGACCGACGATGATGTTCAGTTTTACACTGGTTTAACAAACAAGTCTCTGTTTAACAAATTACATGAGTAGATTTCACCATTTGTTACAAGAAGGTGGACTGGTGTTATGTCAATGGCCAAAAATGTTAGAAAATTAAAATCCAAATTGTCAGCCCGTTCTGGTGCAAGGTTTGGGCCGGATAGAAAAATGTCGAGGACAGAATTTTTAATGACATTAATGAAGTTAAGGCTAGGGCTGTTAAATAAAGACTTGTCCAAGAGATTTGATATTTCGGAAACTTTATGCTCAAGAATTTTTCTTGCATGGCTGAGGGCATCATTCGAAGTCTTAAAGTCTATGGTGTACATACCGAAGAGTCTTTAATTGCCTCTAAACCCCAAAGATTCCGGAAATTTCCAGATCTGCACTCAATTATAGACTGTACTGAATTATTTATTGAAACGCCTAAAGACCCTCATCTCCAGAGCGCAACTTGGAGCAACTACAAAAACCATAACACGATGAAAATTCTTGTCGCGTGTGCTCCTCATAGTGAAATTGTGTTTGCTTCGCCTACATGTACATACCTCGGTAGAATTTCAGATAAGGCTCTAACATTAGACTGTGGGTATTTGGACATGTTGCCTACAAACTCCATGATAATGGCAGATAAAGGATTCAACATCACTACGGAATGCATGCAACGAAACATAAGTTTGCATAAGCCACCAGGCAAGTGTGGAAATTCTCAGAAGTCAAGTGCTTGTGTACAAAAAACTAAACAAATCGCAAATCACCGAATTTTAATTGAGCAGGTAATCAGGAGATTAAAAACATTTCGTATACTGGCAAATGAAATTCCAATTTCACTTGTGGATCACACAGATGAAATGGTGATGGTCTGCTCTGCCCTATGCAATATAAGGGTACCAATATACCAATCATACATGTACATGGTTGTCATCACTGGATAGTTTCCATAAACTGTAAACTGGTGTACAGAATTTGTTTGTGTTGTTTTTGAAATGCAATTTTATTATGGGCATGGAATGCATAAATGTCTGTTACATTTTTATGCTCCCCGAAATAAAATTTCGGCAGAGCATATAGTTGCCAGTTTGTCCTTCCTTACTTACTTCCTTATGTCACACTTTTGCTACCGTTTCTCATAGCGCCTTCAATACTTTACCAATCGCTTTCATATTTGGCATGTAGGTACCTTGCATGGACCTTCACCTTGTGATGAGGTTTGAGGTCACTGGGGTCAAGGTCAAGGTCACCGAGGCTAATAATAGACTTCCTTCTGTCACACTTTTGCTACCATTTCTTATAGCGCATTCAATACTTTACCAATCGCTTTCATGTTTGGCATGTAGGTACCTTGCATGGACCTCTATCTTTTGATGAGGTTTGAAGTCACTGGGGTAAAGGTCAAGGTCACCGAGGCTAATAATAGATTTTTTTAGGTGTTTATTAACACATACATTGACAAAGCGCATCATTGGGGAGCATCCATCAATTTCACTGATATTCTTGTCTTATATCAGATATTGAAGTGCAGAATATGTATTTGGCAATTACATGTTTTTAAAACTTACTTGTTCAACTTGCATGATTTTTAAAGTTCTGTTATTTCAAAATATTGCATCATTGTAAGCAAAAATAATCATTGTATGTAAAAATAAATGGTTATTACAGCTAAATGTTTTTTGTTTGTTTACATTTCATGCTTTGAATTCTTAAATTTTTATGAGACTGTTTAGGCAACTCTTAAGCGTTTCAATGCACTGAAAAATTCTTTATCATTAATTTATATCTATAACGTTGGATATACAAGAACATTTACTAAGTAACCAAATAATACTTTTTGTTTCATGATATGACAGCACAATTATAAAACAGAACTATTAAGACACATATTCATTCAACCAACTTATGCATATTTAAGAACTGATCGCATGAATTTATCTGTTGACGATCCAGTTATCTCATGTAGTGAATGCGCATTAATCATCAGATTTAGCGCACATTTTCACCTTGGATAATATTAACAAAACTTCTTTGTGACGAGGTAAACTAATTTGGGAATTTATCAGTCATCAAATATCTTTAATATTAAATTAAGGTTCCGTATGTATTACATTGAATTCTGATGTTCAAAATAGATAGTTGCTTATAGAGCAATAATTTTAATAAATATGTAATTTTCAAGTAAGCATATCATACTCTTTAAACTTTTGGAAGTTACATGTATGTAAGGAGCTTTGTGAATATCACCCCTGTTAATGAACATTATGTAGGTATATACCCTAGTCAATGGTATTGACTGTATTATACAGTCGGAAAAAAGTGACAACAGCAAACATGTTTAACAGTTTAATGCTGTGGTACTCATAGAAATGCAAATAACACATACAGCGTAATAAAAAACAATTGAAAATAACAACAACAACAATGTACTCATTAAGGACCCAAAGGCTTACCAGTGTAACATCAATTGCGCATGATATTGTATCACTGCCTTCTTCATTTTATTTGCAGAGCTTACTCTGCCTTTTGCCAAGTTTGCCAAAGGCTTAGATTTGGTTAAAGAAAATTCTATTTGGTAAAAACTTTGTGAGTATAAATATTCATACAATAACCAAAAATGTAGGTATTTCCAGTGTAAATTAAAATTTGGCTACAGACAATAATGAGCCAGGGTTAGCCCTGTTGGGCTGTGTTATTTACATTATACATACATATTTACATGTGCTATTTGCATCTTGGGCAAAACCATTTGTCGAAATTAACCAACAGTACATCTGTAACATAGGCACATACATAATGCACCCAAACTCCACATGCATCACAATTTACAGAATTCTCTGAGTCACACATTGGTTTATCAATACAGTCCAGTCCACATACACCACAAAGGTAGACAGCGGCACGAGTCTTTTTGACGCACAATCTCCTGCGCTTTCGCGGAGCAGTTTGAATGTTAGATGCACCGGTATTACTTTCCAAAACTGGCTCCAGGGCTTTTCTACATGCTACATGTATCTGTGCCTTGCTGTCCATGTCAAGCTGCCCACTGACATCAATGTATGAAACCTGGCTTGTTGGCATCTGATTTTCTGTGTCAATTTCATCTGTAACACCGGATAAGAGTGCCTTTAACACAAATTTTTTCCAAAACAAACTAACTGCTCTTCAAGAATCAGCCAAAATTGTTCATCAGATGGTACTCTGATACACTCATGGCCATGGTAAGTAAATACAAACAAGTCACAGTGTTTTCGATCCAGGATTTTCATCTGGCCTTGTATTTGTGAATAGTATGGATGATTTGTGTCCAATGATAGAGTACCATTTTCCAATTTCAAATACTTTAAATTGTCAGCAAATGGGGATGTGTTCTTTATTGATTCTGGACATTTTATCACACAAAGCCCCTTGCCACAGCATTCACACTCCGTTTCCAGATCTGCACTGGCAGCAATAAAAGGCTTACTTTGTAACACCGCAAGTCCAGAGTCCTTAGATTTAAACCTCTTATGCTTGCTTTTCATAAGGGTCACGTATGCTTTCTTGGCAACTCGCTCTAAGGCTATTCCGTGTTTCATGGCACTGGTTTGTTTAACTTCAGCCTTGCCCAAGACTGTCTTCAGCAGCGCTGAAGGATCTGCAGAAGGGTCTTTTCTCAGAGTGTCAACACGGGTACTGATCCTTTGAAATATACTTGCAGTTAGTCTGCCATTCCTTTGCTCTTTCCAAACATCTGAAAATGACTGGGCAGTGGTTTCATTTTTCAATGCCTCGCAGTCTTGCTCTGTCAGTTGGAGCTTGTCCATGATGACATTTGACATGTCATCACTTCCATTATTTTTCACCAGCTCTGCAACCTGCATCACAGAAGCTGGTAAATTTGCTTTTTGCACCGCGATTCTTCTGTTTTCCTGTAGAAGCACAAAGCAAGAATCCTTTACTTCATCTTTTATTATGTCATACAGGTCCTTTCCAATGTCCTGCCGATTGTTTACTATTTCTACTTGCCGTTTTTTCAGCGGTGTGAATTTTTTCTTCATGTCATGCTCGTAGCTAGCCGAGCTTTGTTCAGTTGGTCCTTTTGAATATTTCCCTTTCGTCCATACTACATCCTTTACTTTCATTGGTTTCAAGTCTGGTCTCTTTTTTGGCACATTCCATGTGGACAGTTTGCTGGTTGACGATGTTTGCTTTGCACCAGTCTTTACCTTATATTCAACTCTAAACAGCAGTCCAGCGACATGGTTGCATGCACCAAGCATACCAGCTGTGCACGAGTAATATGCACAGATGATTTCACCGCCAGATCCATTTGCTCCATCTTTTTTCACTATAGCCCACGCATCATAAGCTTTATTGTTCAAAGATTGTGATGGAGTAACTTTACATTTCAACACACACTTGTCACTATTTGGGCGTATGTCATGTACAAACACTTTATGCACCCACTTGCTCTCGAAATACCGGTACGCTTTGCCTTCCTTGTATTCATTTAGAAGTCTACTTAACACATCTTGTGGTGTTGAGCATTTCAAGTGTGCTGAAATGTCAGTAATGTATATGGATGGCCACATTGAAATTCCAGACTTTTCACCTTTCCATCCTGTAGTGAGTGTGAATGGGTCTGGTATGACATCTCCATCAGACAAGACGAGTTTTTTCTTGTATTCCTGGAACAACCGCAATTCAATTTGCTCAGCTTGGTCGTCCACCGGCAATTTCTCTTCCCAAACACAAAAGGCTCTGAAATACCATGAAGCAAAACATTTGAGTATCTTCATGTCAAAATATAAATGATAAAATATAGGCAATTTTATAATATATAATTATATCACACGGGCAATAATAATTATCATCTATCATGTTTTTAACCCATTTATGCCTAGCATCTAGAAAAAAGGCATTGGCAAACAGCGTAGACCCAGATGAGACGCCGCATGATGCGGCATCAGGTCTGCGCTGTTTGCTTAAAGGAATATCTGTAAGAAATATTAAAGAAATAAATATACAAGACATCCCTAATTTTGGATTTTTTTTTTATCCAATTGAGAAGGATGGGAGATTCCACTAGGCATAAATGGGTAAATTTTCAAAGAGATGTACAGACTACGTACAGTACGTAGAAGTGAAATATTGTGATGTCAAAATAACACTAAAATTCAAGATTATTTCTGCAACTTGTACTTGGCGTGTTTATATGCTCATATATTAATGTATATTTGGTCATTCATTAATTTCGGTAACTGAAGTGAGTAAATGTAAGAGAAACAAAACTAGTATAGCTTTTTTGTCAGTAACTTGAAAGGGCAGACACAGACAAACGATCATGAAACGTAATATGTTATGCAATTACTGAACGAGAACAAGCAATTGTATAAGTTCCTTATACCATTAAAATCAATCACCACATCACGTGTCACTCATTATGCATTTCATTTTACACTATTCATACTTTTTTTTTTTTTTATATGATATGCTCATTGATATTTAGCTAAGTCAGTAAGTGTAAAGTATTTTTTGTTTTACCTTGCAGCAAGTTCATCAAATGATCCTGTCACTGGGCGATTTCTTCTTGAGAGGAACACTTTCAATGCATGAATTGACCATAACCTAAATGTCTCCAAGGTCATGTCACTTAAATCATCCATTCTGTAAGTTATTTTTACATTTACTACACTCTAATAACGAAACACAAAGACTTCTCGGATCACTAACTATTACAAATAGTGGCTACTCGGTTTTTTACTCATACATCCGGGCACTTAGAAACTGTCGACAATCGCCCACTTCGAAATTGTTAATCCGTGTATTTGTTCAGGGCAACTCATGCTGGTTTTCTAACTGTATCAGACACTACCTGGCTAATGCCTCGGTCACACTGTCACGAATCAGAGCTACGAATGAGCTACGATTCATTCGGCTACAAATGACTACAAAATTGTCAAACTTCGTAGGCCGCTACGATTTCAGTACGGAGCACAACGAATCTACCATCAAAATGTTGGAAGACAAACAAGGAAAGGTACGGACTGCTACTGATTAATGCGATTTAGTACGGAGCGCCACGAATCAGTACGATCAAACTACGAATCCGCTACGGTCTGGTACGATTAAGTACGATGCTATGCGAATCAGTACGATCTAACTACGGATCCGCTACGGTCTAATACGGGAAAATACGAACTAGAACGGTCCGCTACGAAGCAGTGGGAATTGCGACGGACTGGTACTGACAGGTAGGAACAAACTAAGATTGAACATTGCGCCTACAGCCTCTTGTATTTTCATACACAGAATGCATCCCAAAAAGAGAACATGCAAGCGGCAGCAAAAGTGAGTAACAGAAATACAGGAATCAGCCGTGTCTGAGGAAGAGTCTACCTCCACCGTCCAAAACCAAGAGTCTGGTCGTCTTAAAAGCCAGTCTCTTATCCACCACCTCTTGTTTTATTCTCTGACCTGATAAAGAATGTAATTATTGATGTACAAATATAGATTATGCTTAGGAAAGTATTATTAATTTTGTATTTTATTATGTCGGCTATTTATGTAACAATTATTAAATCACGTAAAAGTAAGACCAAGATTCAAAAGGCATATGAGGCAGACACTTACCTGCAAATAAAAAAATGTATAACTAGTAAGTTCAAATTCTAATATTTTCAAAAAACGTAACCTTAAGCAAAAAGCTATACTAATTATACAATATTGAATCATTATAACCTCTGTGCATATCGTCAAGCAGCTCAACTAAGGACTCTGCATTTTGTGCCATATCAATATCCAAGTGTAACAAATTTATCGTAAACGCAATTTGCTGGCGGTTCATGATTGTGAACTCAACAAATGCAAGTACGGTTGCTTTATAATTTCAATGACGTATTTCAGTAGCAATCTATTGTAGTGGACCGTACATTTCCGTACTGTTTCGTGCTGAATGTAGTACATCGTACAAGATCGTGCAAATTAGCGCCTATCCGTAGTACAACGTACTTGAACCAAGGCTTTCCATAGTATATTCGTGGAATAATCGTAGATAATACGTAGCGTAACCGTACCGCTCCGTAGTTCTTCGTATCAATCAGTAGAAGTCCTTGAAAATCTTTTACGCCTACGAAAAGGTACGGACGACTCCGGTGTCGTTACGAACTAGTACGGATCAGTACGGTTTAGAACTGACTGCTACGGATAGCCTACGGTCGATAAATTCGTAGCAATTTTTTGAACATGTTCAAAATTTGTCAAGAGTTGCTACGGACATCAAAATACTACTACGACTGATCACAGATCAAGTAAGGAGAGCCACGGTCCAGTAAGGATAGCTACGAACTGTGCCGAAAAGTATTTGTAACTCGTTCATAGCTCTGATTCGTGACAGTGTGACCGAGGCATAAGAAAGCTGAGTGGTAAAAAGTTACACACTGCAATGATCAATATCTGCAGGGAATTTCTCAAAGATGGCTTATCAGTAAAAGTTCCCATTATAGATTAATTTGCTACAAACTGATAACAAATGTGACAAAACAATAAGTTCAGAAATTACAACTTAGCCAAAAATGTCATTATACTAGAAAAATATGCATTTTGAAGTATTTATCCTTTAAGTGTTATAAAACCAAGGGGTGAATCAAATTCTAGAGAAGAAGAAAAAATAGATTGGGAAACATGACTCAGCAGGTTAAACAAGGGAGATAGATACTGCAAAATTGTGTACATGTTGTCTTTCTTTCAGCTATCTCTTAGTTGATCGGCTTACAATAAGTAATAATGACTAAAACAGTTATGTTAATTATGAAAATTCTGTGTTATGAAAAATTAAATAATACAGTTAATGGTACATAATAATGACATAATAAAACCAAACTTTACTACACAGGAAACAAATGTTTTGACCAAAGTTCATTAAGATTGGGCAACTGAATAAAATAAATAATTTTAAAGAGGTTATGAATTAATGGTGTTATTTAATTTTAAGAATCTATAGATTATTGCAATTTTAATATGCAAAATAGGAAGGATACTAACTTAACATTGCCTTCATTGTAAGAATACATTAAAGCAGCACTTTATAACAAAACTAGAGTGTTAACAAGGTTTTACTATAGTCATATATGAAAAAATGCCCAGCCCCCTAGTGGCCATGTTTTTCAACCAACCAGCATCATTTTCAAACTCGTCCAAGATATCATTGGGATGAATGTTCTGACCAAGTTTCATGAAGATCGGACAATAAATGTGACCTCTAGAGTGTTAACAAGATTTTAATATAGCCATATATAGCCCTATAAGGAAAAATGCCCCGCCCCTTGGCAGCCATGTTTTTCTAGCAAAGGCTACCATTTTTTAACTCATCCAAGATATCATTGGGACAAATCATCTGAGCAAGTTTCATGAAGATTGGACAATAAATGTGGCCTCTAGAGTGTTAACAAGGTTTTACTATAGCCATATAAGGAAAAATGCCCCGCCCCCTGGCGGCCATGTTTTTCAACCCACCGGCATCATTTTGGAACTCGTCCAAGATATTATTGGGATGAATCTTCTGACCAAATTTCATGAAGATTGGGCAATAAATGTGGTCTTGAGAGTGTTAACAAGATTTTACTATAGCCATATAAGGAAAAATGCCCCGCCCCTTGGCAGCCATGTTTTTCAAGCAAATGTAACTCATCCAAGATATCATTAAGACCAATCTTCTGACCAAATTTCATGAAGATTGGAAATAAATGTGGCCTCTAGAGAGTGAACAAGGCAAATGTTGACGTCGCACAACAAACGACGGACAACGGAGATAAACAAAAAGGCGATCACAAAAGCTCACCATGAGCACGTTGTGCTCAGGTGAGCTAAGAAGGGCACATAATTCTGTCGAAATGCACGCCAGAGTTATCTTACTTTGCCTGCCCAGTCCCCTCATGATAGTAAGTAAGTGTACCAAGTTTGAATGCAATAGCATTGATTTTATCTGAGAAAAGTGGACCTAAACGCAAAACTTAACCAGACGCCGACGCCGACGCAAAGGTGATGACAATAGCTCAAATTTTTTTTTTTTAAATAGATGAGCTAATAATTCACAATGGATTCACTGTTGATCTGTTTGTCGCCAAATTGCGAAAATATTTTAATAGTGGCTACAATTTTTTTAGATGGAAAAGGCACACAGTGTCACTTGTATTAGACTGCTTCTTCAAAGGACTGCATAAAAACAATGAATCAAGAAATAAGCAAACCTTGCAGTTTCTGGTCAGTGGACGTTGAGTGACATTCTCAACAAACGAGATATGATCCTCTGGGTGCCAGTCCTTCGTGTACACGATGAGGTCAAAGGGTACTGTGTCCAGCAGGTTGTTAATCACTGGGATCACTTCCTCCCCGTCCTGACCTGCGGGACACTTCAGTAGCGACATTGAACCCGTAATGAAGTCATTCTGGACATCAACAATGATGAATGCGGACACAGGCTTCATGGTCTGAAAATAAACAAGAAAGGATGTCTATCTCTAACATGTTTTTACTTTATGCATGGAAACTATAACGACGAAAACAATGACAAACGCTTCCTTGTCTTTAAATGAACCAGTAATCTGTAATTTTTTTATGACTTTAAGTGTATTTATATAAAATGGTTATCATTGAACACATACAGTTTTGTATACAGGTTGAATTATTATTTATCTCAAATGTAATATTCACATACTTTCCCATTTTTTCTATTAATTATTTCCATTCTCTCCATCAACTATATAATAACTATGTATGTGAAAGATGTTTGAGCACACTAAAACACAATTGGATCTACAAAGGCATAAATCTTTCAACAATAAATACATTTTGAAAACTATCCAAGAGAGTGCATGTGAGGTAAAGTTTAAGGAATGTTAATCCTCATCCATGTGGTATTCCAGTCTGTATATTGGTTCTAATACAGGTTTACCATATATTTGTCCATCATAAAACTCAAAACATAACCCTTTCTCTTATCTGACTAAGAAATGGGTTTGTAGTATATCAATAATTAGCTACTAAATTTGTATATTAAACATTTCAGGTAAAATAATATCTGTTTTAATTTTACATTGTGTTAATGGTGAGCAAAAGCAAATATGACCTGTTGTTGTTAATTATTAATCCTGATCAATAAATTTTGCACTATGTATGTTGTACAACAGACAGTACATAAGTCAAGGGCATGGGTCAATTTGTACTACTACAACATTATGTAATATTTATCAGTTTTCACATGTCATAAATTCCTGTCAAATGATTGGACTTCATGTATAACAGTTTAGCAGGATAGTTGTTGACAGTTTCATTGTTCATTATAATAAAATATTTGGTAATAAACCGGGGTGGGGGCTCAATTAAAGGCAGGTTAAACCAGGCCGTATACTATTACCACTTAACAACAAAATATTTAGAGAGCAAACATTGTTCTTGAACATCGGAAATAATTGATGACGTGAAATATAGCTGACACTACGAGTAATAATTAACAGGCATTGTTCACTGCATCCTCAGTGTTAAATTAGTCATAATAGAAATAATATCAGTTTAATAATACCTGGTTACGATGAATGATACAATGTTAACAAATTGAACAATTTAAAATTCTGCCTGGCAACTTTCCAACATATGAACCTTACAAATTATTATTTAGCATTTTAATAAATACATCACTTTTTGTTTAATACCTGCTTCTTAAACGTATATTCCCTATTATTGGAGTAATAGCATGGTTATGAGGAGGAAGAGAGTTGTCTGGTGAGTAAAATTGGATGTAAGAAGGACTATTTGATGTACTGGCTTATTTTATGGCACACCAAAGGGGTCGAAACTTTAACTTCTGCTGCAATTTGCTGCTCGAGCAGTATCTAGATGCTGCTCGACCAGCAAAATTCCTGCCTGAGCAGCATTTTTTTCTGCTGCAGCAGAAAAATCCAGCTCGATCAGCATTTATTTTTAGAATAAACCCTTGAACCCGTCAGCTGATCAAATTTGAGCTTACAAACGGACGACATAAGTTACCTCTACAGAAACGAAATAGACCTGACAATAACTTTAGAAAAACTGAAACAAACTCATAATCTGTGTTTTAATAATTATTATTAAATTCTCATCCTTTTTTTAGTAGTTGTTATTTATTTATTTATTTTTAAATCGTTTTGCATTGTTCATCTCGGCACCATATTCACACTAAGATGGCAGCCGCTGGTGAATTCATCAACGAGTGTCACCGCGATATTCTGAATTTATTTACCGAATTGCAACAACTTTTTGATCGTCTAGTTTGCAGCCAAAATATAAAGCATTTACTGCATGTCAATGTTAGACTTTAAACAGGTTGTCACATAAACTTGCAGAAGATGTGAAAAAGGCACCAGCACAGCGGCAGCCATTTTTTCCAAACAAACCATGTTCGCAGCAAATGGCAAAAATAACAAGAGTTCTGATTGGCTGATGCCATAATTTAAAAATAAATGCTGGTCGAGCATGATTTTTCTGCTGCAGCAGAAGTTAAAGTTTCGACTCCTTTGGTGCGCCATATTATTTGGTGTACTGCTTTTCCAGTGACATACTCATATAATGTAACATTCATACCATAACGCTGACAAAAAAATTACATTAATTCATACATGTATTTCCGATAACAGAATCTGTAACAGATTATTGATTGCAAATGACAAATCAATCATTTTAATACTCTTCTGTCCCAGCTTGACAATTTGATGCCTTAAGCGTGCAGTCTAGACCACTTTCATTGGAAAAGTATATCAAGATATCAATGACACAGAAGAATAGTGTACATTTATTACTGTGATATGTCAACTCAATGAAGTCTTTTCAGGATAGTTTTGAATAAAAACCATTATGTGTGATTATAACATATTAATCATGCTTCTATGATACAGGGGTTTTTATCTGATTTTGGGGAAAGGGCCTGGTTTTTTTTAGGGGAAAAAAAATTGCGCAAAATGCCAGATTTTTGGGAAAAAAATGACGCAAAACGCCGGATTTTGGGGAAAATAAGGAAAGCCTTTAATAATCAATTTAACATATTTTGCTGTTTTTAAAACAAATTCAAGGCAACAGATAATTTAATTATACAACTTATGTATTAAAAGTTAAACAAAAAAAAAATTAGGGGAAAAAATGAAGTCTTGGAGAAAATTTACCTGCCGAGGGGAAAAAAATCCGAGGGGAAAGGGCCGTTTTTCGTCAGGTCCCAAAAGAAGGAAAAAAAGCCCTGTGATATATAGAATGCATTAAAATCTTACTGTCCAAATTTAACAAGAATACTAATACTTATAAGACATAAATAGAAAAATCTTAAATTCATTCTTGAATATGTGTTAAAAGAATCAGTCACTTTAAATGAACAATCTATCTGATGTTTGTGTTACAATTTTATTGCAAACACTGACGTTATACCATGTTGTAAGATTCTGGCATTTTTTATATCCTTCCATTTTAATATTATATTCAATCAATATGAAACTACATAAGAATACTGCTGTTACATTCATGCAAAAAAAACATTGATAAATGCATTCAACACAAAACAAACAAGAGACAAAGACTTCCAGGGCCATAAAATTGACTTTGGTCACAAAATTCAAAGAAAATCAAGATGAAGTTAACGTAAAATCAATACTTTCCACCACTGCATATTGATTAGCTTACAATACGCTGTTCCCACATTAAGCAATTATGATAATATTGTTGTGCCCAGCTTCAGGGCTTCCGTTATTCTACTTCTAAAAACACAAAACTAGTTCAAATGCTCTACCTTTTAATAGTCTTTGGAAATGTAGAGCAAAAAAATTCATTCAATAAATTAAAGTGTCCATATCGGTAAAAGCTAATGTTAGCAAGGCAACAATCCACTAAATTTAAAGTGAAATTACCCTAGTCTTTACCAATTTTAGGAAATCTGAGGAATGTCTTCATTTATGTTCTTCAACCTTTTAATGGTTGCACAGGTTTTAATATTGCTTCTTGTTATTTTAATCACTTTCTTACTTTTATGCTCCTTAGTTTTAAGATGCTGAAGGGATATTTCGACTGTATATTTATATAAGGATCCCTTGACATGCCTCCTTTTTACTTTATTAAATTGTGTTTATAGATTGTACTTCTAACATATACCTTTACTTGGCGTAAAGTTACCATTAAAATCTAAACATTCTAAATGGAACAAGCAAATTTGTTGAATTTATATCCCTGGCCAAATAAATTTTGTTTATGGATGCATGCAAATCCCTTGATGAACGGTACACATGAAGTTTCATGTTGAAACCTTGTAGCGTGTCTGAGATATATATAGCCCTGAAAAGTTACATCATACAAAAACAAAAAAGGGCAATAACACTTATTTTAAAAAGTGTAGAATTAGGGTCGTTCTGCAAGGCAATCCTCTTAATTGATATTTATACACCCATGAAGTTTCATTTGAAATCTTGTAAGGTTACGTTGGTATCTGAGATATGGCCCTGAGAAGTTACATCATATAAAAAAGGGGAATAACTCTCATTTAAGAACGTGTAGGCTTGGGCATGGCACATTTCCTCATTGATATCTATACGCCAATTAAGTTCCATGTTGATTTCTTATATAGTTTCTGAGATATAGCACTGAAAAGTTTTGTCCAGACGGACGAACTGAATGATCGACAGATCAATGGAGGGAAAACGCCAATTCTATATTCCTCCACCTTTTACAATATAAGTTTATAATAAATCATTTTTAAACTGTATTTATTTAAGTATAAGTACTGCAAATATGCAGCCATTGTCACTAGTACTACTATTACAGTAACATGTATTGTGTCCTTGTCTTACAAAGGAGTATTAACCGAATTTTGAAGGCCTTTGCAAACAGTTTGGATCCAGATGAGACGCCACAGAACGTGGCGTCTCATCAGGATCCAAACTGTTTGCTATTCTGATAGTATTCTTTGAAAAACAATCGCAGAAAATGCTAATTTTTGAAATTCAGCAGACGACATTTTAGCAGATGACAAATTTCCCAGCATGCAAAGGGTTAATAGAACTTTTTCCCACAATGTTGATCTAAGTTGAGACCTTCAAACTAATGACGCAGGTACTTATTAATCAATTATTCATGTCAACAAAATCACCAGGGTTGTTAGTTGTGTGAGTCAATGTTGGCCTACATTGCTAAAGATCAATCTGCCATCAACAGCCATGGGGTACGAAGTCTGCTCCATCAGAGGAAATCGACTTAATGCTAATAGCTAAAATAGCTAGTGTAAACACTATTTTTCAAGTGTGTATAATGTAGACAATTTCATTTTTGTAATAAAGTTGTTGCAACAGAACTCCCCTTCAGCCTTCACCAAACAAATTTAATACCACCATAATTGTTTTACAAACAGAACTGATGCAGATTTTACAAGTAAATGACACGCTATATTTGAAATATGGCCTTAAAAAATGACCTTAACAAATAAAAATGGATTCTAGAGAAACACTGTCTAGTACAAGTCAATATAAATTCCAAGTCAATTTTAAATCTTGTGAAACATGGGGAAGCTAGAGCTAGGACATGCATACTTTTTTACAACAAAATGCTGTATTTTGATCATTATTGAAAGTGGTCATTTAGTTCATGGGCCCTACACAACAAAAAGGCTACGATTTGTGCTATTAAAATTGTTTTTGTGTTGTTTTCTTTCAAAATTGTTTCACACACACAGATGTTAGAGCCTTGACATTTCCTAATATATGCAGTAACAAGTTCTGTATTGACATTTGACCTCAAATTATAACCTTGACACATTCACATGCATCTATCAAATTTGTAAAAACTTAAGACCCTAACAATAAATATTTATATGTAGCTATACATGTACACAAACAAGAGGGAGCAACAACATTTATGGCCGAATAGAAAACTCTGTCTGAACAAGGGCTGTTTGTAAAACATGCATGCCCCCCATATGGGCTCTCAGTTGCAGTGACAGCCATTGTGTGAATATGTTTTTTGTCACTGTGACCTTGACCTTTGACCTAGTGACCTGAAAATCAATAGGGGTCATCTGCAAGTCATGATCAATGTACCAAATGAAGTTTCATGATCCTAGCCATAAAGTTATCTTGAGTTATCATCGGGAAACCATTTTAATATTTCGGATCACTGTGACCTTGACCTTTGACCTAGTGACCTGAAAATCATTAGGGGTCATCTGCGAGTCATGATCAATGTACCTATCAAGTGTCATGTTCCTAGGCATAAGCGTTCCTGAGTAATCATCCGGAAACCATTTTACTATTTCAGGTCACTGTGACCTTGACCTTTGACCTAGTGACTTGAAAATGTTTAGAGGTCACCTGCGAGTCATGATTAATCTACCTATCAAGTTTCATGATCCTAGGCATAAGCGTTCTTGAGTTATCATCCGGAAACCATTTTACTATTTCGGGTCACCGTGACCTTGACCTTTGACCTAGTGACCTGAAAATTAATAGGGGTCATCTGCGAGTCATGATCAATCATGATCCTAGGCATAAGTATTCTTGAGTTATCATACGGAAACCATTTTACTATTTCGGGTCACCATGACTTTGACCTATGACCTAGTGACCTCAAAATCAATAGGGGTCATCTGTGAGTCATGATCAATGTACCTATGAAGTTTCATGATCCTAGGCCTAAGCATTCTTTAGTTATCATCTGGAAACCATCTGGTGGACGGACAAACGGGACGTACATACGGACGGACCGACATAAGCAAAACAATACACCCCCTCTTCTTCGAAGGGGGGCATAATTAATTTCATAAGTTTATATTGTATATATTTATTATACATCAGATCGTCATCATATTAAACAGGCTGTACAAAGAGGTATTTTTAATTGAACATACTGAACAATCACTCATACAACTAACAATCTAATATATACAGATTGAAAATGCATTGTTTTAATTGGATTATTAAGTTACCTGTTTTAACCAGTAGTATACACATCGACGGAAATCCTCTTGACATATCAGTCCATCCTGAAAAATTAGCATTTTGTAACTATTACATTTGACAAAAATAATAAATATTTGATGAAGACTAAAAACTTGTTCTTGTTCATTGTGCATAATGAACTTGTTCAATGGATTTGTTAAAACTAGTCTTAGAGCATAGAGCTGAATTATATGGGTCTGAAGTGCAATTCACCAAGTTAGTCAATGAGTTATAAATGTTTGTTTTTCACTCAAAAAATTATTGTTTGTTATTTTCTTCTCCATCACATACAATTCAAATCAACAGAATGCAACTTATTTACTTTGAAAATGGCAAATTTTGCAAAACAATTTGAGAGGGACTGACTTTTAATGTAAAATATGTTGATCAAGGAGCACACTGATGTACTGTTTCACATAAATCATAATACCGTGCAAACTTTTACAAACAGCTGACAGTTAACAATTGTGATTACCAATGTTTTCTTACTTCTAAAATGGAAATTCAAACCAGGGCTATAGATAACAGACGTTTTTGCGATATTACGCAATCAAAATAACCAAAAACGTAATTACATTCAAAATAAAACATTCAAAATAAAGGGTACAAAAATGCAAATACAAATTTAATAACGTAATTCACGTAAAAACCTTGCGTCACAAAACGCAATTCTTACAAACACCGGGCATATTTTTATGCCCCCTTTCGAAGAAAAGGGGGTATATAGTTTTGGCACTGTCCGTCTGTAAGTCTGTCAGTCACACTTTTCGTGTCCGCTCTCTGTCTGTAAGTCTGTCAGTCTGTCTGTCACACTTTTCGTGTCCGCTCTCTAATTCAAATAGTTTTCGACCGATCTTTACCAAACTTGGTCAGAAGTTGTATCTAGACAATATCTAGATCAAGTTCGAATATGGGTCATGCCGGGTCAAAAACTAGGTAACGAGGTCGAAAAAATAAATCGAAGGGAAGTAATAAGCTTTAAATAGACATAATTATCTGACCTGCCAAATTATATATTCTTGTTAAATAAATCAAAGCGGCGCAGTAGGTGGCATTGTGTTTCTAACAAACACATCGTAGTAAAAGGTCAAGGACAAGGTCATCCTTCAAGGTCTAAGGTCAAAAATACAAATCCAAGGGAAGTAATAAGCTTTAAAGGGAGATAATTATTCAATATTGAACATAGCAACTTGATATTTGGCATGCTTGTGTATCTCATGGAGCTGCACATTTTAAGTGGTGAGCCTACAGTCACGATAGTGGCTTTTAATTATTTGCTACTAAAAATAGATAGTGGCTTTTAATTATTTGCTACTAAAAATAGACATTTGTGAGAGACAATTATTTTCAAGGGAAGTAATTTATATAATGATAAATCTCATATTATATATTTCCTTACCAAGAATTTAAGTTCTTTTCACAGTTACTGTACAGATTTTTTACTTTGATTATTTATAACTCAAATGATTGATTTGTCAAAAAAATTGTTAAACGATATAGTTATCATTTCTTTGTACTAATTTGTGAATGGTATGGTTCATTACATACTTGTGGACTTATGTCATAGATACATGATGAACTCTGACTATGATCTCTTTGATAAACCACAGGCCTTGGTTGTCAGTGATGTCTGACTTGGTCAATTTTGACTGCCTTCAGACACCCCCCCCCCCCCCAGTTGGATTGGACAAAATCCAAGGGAAGAAAAAAGCTTTAAAGGGAGATGATTTCTATACCTGCCAAATGGTAAATAGAAATTTTATTTCAAAGCGGCGCAGTAGGGGGCATTGTGTTTCTGACGAACACATATCTTGTTTAGACTGCTTATTTTCTGTACAAAAATGTACCAGATAGTTTATATGCTGTCTTATGAAGAAAAAAAGGCAGTCTTTCCAGCGGTTATCAATCTTTGGAGTATTATTGTATTTATTGGTAGACCCGTCCGCTTTCTACTTTCATTTTCAAGGTATTCAACTCAAAATGACTCGAAAATGGGGTGCATCGCTTTGAACAGCCATAACTTCATCAATTGTGCAGCGATTTTCACGAACTCAGTCTTATTCAACGCAAAAATGAATGAACTTTGATCAGAAATTCAGTAATTGTTTGTTGTTATGTACAGGTTCCTTTTTGCATTCCATTTGTATAAATAATATAGAAACCTTTGTAGATTTTTATTATATCATATATGTCATTCCCTAAATTACCCAATGGAGTTAAAAAACCAAGGTTGAAAAACCCAATTAAGCTCAAAAGTAGGGGATGACAATTTTTGCTAAAACTCTATTGAATTTACAAAAACCCTATCGTTGTCAAAAACAGGGGGTGAATTACCCAATATACCCTTCCTGTGCGGCGACCGGATTTATCCGGTCAGGCCATTCTTCCTCCTAGATAATCCAATGTTGTCATCAACTGTCTTAAACATAATCCATTTCCTAAGTCTTTTCTCCAATCTTTTTTAATATCCTTGTATTTGTTATTTGTATATTTCTTGCAACAAAATAAATCGTTTGTTGTGGTTTACATGTAACAATTTTTCCGCCATTTCGAACAAAAACAACAACTGGAAGTGGATTGCTTAATCTTTAAATTAATTAATAAATTAGAATGTCATGCTATATATATTATATAATTTAAAATATAAATAGTTTTTCTGTTTGATTTTGGTGATAGTTGATCTTCTTGTTCATGAAAATAAATAGCTTTTGTTAAAATAAAACGAGATTACTTCCTGTCAAAATGGCGGCCCCCATACATGCCAGACGTCCCGATCTCGGCGGGACAGTCCCGCTTTTGGGCCCTTTGTCCCGGCGGCCCGATATATGACGATTTGTCCCGACATTCGTAAAAAACGATGTAAGGTCTATAGGTTCCCAATAAAATTCGCTATTCAAGCTCTGTTTCCCTAACACTTACCACTGCTAATCCCTTTATTGCCCCCAATTAACAATACGATTCTACTTCTCGTGTGTACCAGTGTTGTTTATGACACCTTATCAGCGATTTATCAGCTAATTATTGATTTTATCAGGCATTCACACCATGGTGGTATAGTGTGAGGGTGTGGTGGTCATTTGTGAGATGATCCTAAAAAAAAAAAAAAAAAATAGGGGGGGGGGGGCACGGGCGATGGTTTGGGTGGAGTCTATTGTGGTATGTCAGGTAAGAGTAGTTTTGTCAAAGTATCAATCAAATCTAATCATAAATAAAGAAGTTATGGCAATTTTAGCAAAATTTAATAATTTGACCTTGAGAGTCAAGGTCATTCAAAGGTCAAGGTAAAATTCAACTTGCCAGGTACAGTAACCCTATTGATAGTAAACTATCAATAGCCTTGATACTTTAGAAGTAAAGTGGATCGAAACACAAAATTTAACCATATATTCAAAGTTACTAGCCATAATTCCGTAAAAATGACAACCAGAGTTATGCAACTTGTCCTTTTACTGTACCCTTATGATAGTTTGCGAGTGTTCCAAGTATGAAAGCAATCTCTATGATACTTTAGGGGTAAAGTGGACCAAAACACAAAACTTAACCAAACTTTCAATTTTCTAAGTATAAAGGGCCCATAATTCCGTCCAAATGCCAGTCAGAGTTACATAACTTTGCCTGCACAGTCCCCTTACGATAGTTAATAAGTGTTGCAAGTATGAAAGCAATAGCTTTGATACTGTAGGAATAAAGTGGACCTAAACACAAAACATAACCAAAGTATAAAAAGGGCACATAATTCTGTCAAAATGCCAGTCAGAGTTACATTACTTTGCCTGCACAGTCCCCTTATGGTAGTTAGTAAGTGTTGCAAGTATGAAAGCAATAGCTTTGATACTTAAGGAATAAAATGGACCTAAACACAAAACTTAACCAAAATTTTCAATTTTCTAAGTATAAAAAGGGCACATAATTCTGTCAAAATGCATGCCAGAGTTATCTAACTTTGCCTGCCCAGTCCCCTCATGATAGTAAGTAAGTGTACCAAGTTTGAATGCAATAGCATTGATACTTTCTGAAAAAAGTGGACCTAAACGCAAAACTTAACCAAAATTCTCAATTTTCTAAGTATAAAAAGGGCACATAATTCAGTCAAAAAGCATGCCAGAGTTATCTAACTTTGCCTGCCCAGTCCCCTCATGATAGTAAGTAAGTGTACCAAGTTTGAATGCAATAGCATTGATACTTTCTGAGAAAAGTTGACCTAAACGCAAAACTTAACCGGACACCGACGCTGACGCTGACGCCGACGCGGACGCCAAGGTGATGACATTAGCTCATAATTTTTTTTCAAAAAATAGATGAGCTAATAAATGTTGAAAATGTGTTTGTTTTTGTCTTTGTTTGAAACAGTTTACAAAACAATTGTTTTGTAAAATTTACAAAACAATTGTTTTGTAAAATTATCTCTACGCCATTAATGAGTCTTTTACATTCAATGTTTAGTTCCAAAATAGCGGGATAATCCGAATGTGCAATCTACCAAAATCGTAACAAACAGTCCAACTCAAACGCAGATCCAGAACGTTGTTTCAGCGCACTGAAAAAAAATCAGAAAGAAGAAAGGGACAATCTGGGCCATATAATGGTTGAGGCGTTGATGGCAGTTATTGTGTAAGTACCTGTTATCGAACAGCACCTATTATCGGACGTTTTATTTTGGTTCTATATGCACATGCGCAAAAGTGCGCATGACGACACATTGATAAACAAATGGTCGCACATGAAGTCCATGACCTACTTGCCTACTTAGCTTGAAACAAATGCGCCGAAAACAGGTTAAAGGAATGCATTTATTGTTATTTACACCGGTTTATGTGTTTTTAGCTATTGCTTTTTGAATGCATTTATCAAAATGTGCATTTACACACCAAAAAGCACATTTCCGTTTGCAATTTTGATTGCAGAAGACACAGATTTTTTCGCCGAGTCCGGGTCACGTGATATTCATGTGACTTGGTATATACTGGAGTAGTATTTATGAAGTGTCGGGTAATAGGTCATGTTTACATCGGCCGCCATTTTGTTTTGTCTGCTAGAGGTGACAATAACCAGGGAATCATTGTTATGAATTCTTGAAGGTAGTTTGCTGGAAAACTTTACAGATAAATCATTCAATGATTGAACTGTTAGTCATTTGTTAAAACAAAATGTTTTTGTCATTGTAAGTGTTTCAATTTTAAGGTAATTTAAAGTAATTTCTTAGGTGTTCGATAACTGGTTTGTCCACCATAAAATAAACACAAAGACGGTTTGCTTCCACCAAAAACCTACCTCGGAAATGTGTACGGCCGCGCATTCCGTGTCAAGCTGTTGTAACTGTTCGGTAGAAAGTTTACTGTAACCCTTACTTTCAGTGTACTGGATAGCCTCCCTTGCGTTAATGTTTGCCAGTGTAAGTAAAATAATTAGTATTGTTGTCATAATGTTCCAGATTTTGAACTCTAAAAAGATGAATATTATCTTCGTTGTTTGCTATTGTCTTATTTAATAAAACTGTTATTGTTATGTTTTAGATTTCATGCTTCATATCAGATTTTTTTATGTCTTGAATAAAAGTATCAAGAGTTTTTGTTAGTACTATACTGACTACAGTAAAGGTGGAATGATAGATCGTTTTAGGTGTCCTGCTTTTTGGTCAAATGTCCCGACAATTTTTTATGGAATGTCCCGCTTTGGACCTAAAAAATTCTGGTATGTATGGCGGCCGCATTAGATGGAGTTACAATTGTCGGCACATTTGTGCTTGGAAAATACTTTTGTAGCATAACATCTAAAATTAACAAGGTAAAAGCATACTATTTCTTGTGCTTTTTATGGATTTATATTATTTACTACGTAATCAGATGGATTATGACGAAATCTTCTTCTGCAAATGGTAGGTGAAAAAAGTAGGTCATTATGTAAATTTGTGCATTCTACTTTCGTTTTAAATTGAACTTTGAAAATTTGTTTTAATGTTATTTTAAAATGTTAATGATTGCAGAAACGTTAATTTTATATGAATAGTTAATTATACTTAAATTTTAATTAATAGATTTGTTGCTTAGTTGATAAATCCGGAAGTGATCTAAGTGAAAATATTTGTCGCCTGTTGACATCGTTGTTGTTGTCAGTCCAAACCGTATACTGACACTTGAATTTTAACACCTCAAACTATCATTAAGATTTGTTTTATATGATTATCATTGGTTTAACATTAAAGATATGCAATAGGCTTATGTTTAATAAACGTACATAGTGTATACAAAATATGTAAATGTAAAATCTTATCTTTTGTATTTCTTTCCATAAACTACATTAAACATCAAGACACTTGAATTTGTACATATGATACATTGTACCTGTTTTACATACATGATTACTTATGTACTGATAAAAAATTGACTATAAAGTGACATTATGAAAATCTATTTCATTATCTGCAAATCTGGTGTGGTGTGTAACCTAAGATGGCGGGTCAACACGGGATAATTTCCGCAACATTTTTATTGTTTTTACTAAACTCATTTAACAATTTTAACAAGTTTTATACACCAAGCAACAGCAGAAGATTCATAGATCCATCGGAGAACATTGTAAACGTGGTAACCAGTACAGAAAATGACATTTGCATATTTACGAACTATTCGTACCTAATCAGTTCGTACCCAGTTTAAGTTCCGGGTGGAAATTTCTCTGTCGGCAAAGATGTTCTTCGTACAGATAGGCATTATTCAAGAACTACACTCAGATCTTTAATAGTATTATGTCTATTACGTAGTGGAGACATACAAAGTAATCCAGGTCCACCAAATTGTAGAACATTCAACGCCAGGAATGGGAGACAACCCAAAAATCCATGTACATTCTGTGGAAGAGGAGTAATTAAATCCAGTAAAGCTAAAGATTGTGATGAGTGTCATAAATGGACTCACATTGATTGCACCGGCTTTGTATCCAGAGAACTGTACGAACAAATGTGTTTGAACTTAGCCGAAGTAAATTTCATCTGCAATGGCTGCGCAGCGTCGAAACTTCCTTTTGCAAAATCTGATAAAGAAGACATGGACGATAATTTTGAGTCTCCAAATAACAACACTTTCGTTAAAAACCCAACAACAGCAGAGAATGATCACTTTCAATGTTTCGCCAGGAAAGGCCTTCATTTTATTCATGTTAATGCAAGATCCTTACTACCTACAATTCCTGAACTGAACATTATTGCTCAAAAAACCAAAGCAACCATCATTTCAGTTACTGAATCGTGGCGGGATAGCTCTATCACAGACGGGGAGGTCCATATACCGAACTATACCATAATTTGTAAAGACCGAAATAGACAAGGAGGTGGCGTGTGTGTTTACACCAGAGATGACTTTGCATTTAACACCAGTGTTGATCTACTTACTGATGGTGGTGAATTTTTATTTGTTAAACTTATATTACCGAGAAATAAACCAATATATATTGGAACTGTTTATACACCACCTGGTCAAAGTGATTTTAATGTTAAATTTGAAAATGTTTTAAAACAGTTAAGGTCAGACTGTGAAACTTACATTTTGGGTGATATCAATATATGTACATTGCAAACAAATAGTCCACTTTTTAAAGAATATTGTAATATTTTAAGACGATTTGACCTTGTTCAGATCATAAATGAACCTACAAGGATTGGTCTTACTTGTTCTAGTATTTAAGTTCATATTTAATGTAACAATAAAGATAAGATTTCCCAGTATGGTGTCATACCTGTGGGTCTTAACGACCACATACTCATTTTTTGCACTAGGAAAAGTTCAAAAATCAGAAGTTTTTCACATAAAACTTTGAAAATAAGATCTCTGAAGAATTATACTAAAGATATTCTCTTACAGAAATTACTTTAGGCTGACTGGAGCCCATGCTTTTAAGCCAGTAATGTAAATTCTTCTTGGAACTCATTTAAACAGATTTTTTAAGTATTTTAGATACTGTTGCTCCTGTAAATCAAGTCCGTTTAAAGTCTAAGTGTGAGCCATGGCTAAATTCAGAAATCTTAGAAGATATTAAGTCAAGTGGTTCTTACCTACATAAATTTAAAAACTATGACTATAATCAATTTTTAAAATACAGAAACTTTGTACAAAGAAACATAAAGTCTGCTAAGTCTGAATACAGAAACCTAGTACAAAGAAACATAAAGTCTGCTAAGTCTGAATACAGAAACCTAGTACAAAGAAACATAAAGTCTGCTAAGTCTGAATATTTCCCAACTAAAATAGAAGAGAATAAATTTGAACCAAAGAAACTCTTGCAGAGTTTGAAATCTTTTGGGTACAACAATACTAAAATAAATAGTCAAAATATTGTTTTATCTGTAGATAATGAAATTTGTCATGATATTGTTAAAGTTTGTATCTATGTAAATGAATTTTTTTTACTAATATTGCCTCAGTTCTGGTACAAAAGCTTCCAGGCCAAAAACATAAATTTGACCTAAACTCTGATCATTTGTCCCAATTTTATAACGATAAAAATCCAGATAATAAAAAAAAGCATGTTTCAGAGAAATTTGTGCTCCGTGAGCTGAGCAGTCTTAATATTAGTAAAAGTACTGGTTTAGACGGCATGCCCGCTAGGTTTTTGAGGGATGGTGCAGAAGTTTTAAAGATCCCCATTACTTTTATAATACTTTCATCTTTTTCTAAAGGTATTGTTCCTGATGATTTTAAACAAGCTAGGGTTAAACCTTAACACAAAAAAGGCAGCACCATGGATGTAGGTAATTATCAGCCAGTGAGCATTTTAAGTATTGTTTCAAAAATTCTAGAGAGGGCTGTTTATACTCAACTTGAATGTTACTTGGTTACAAATAATATTATCTACGAACACCAATCAGGTTTCAGAAAATCATACTCTACTGATAGTTGTTTAATTAATCTCCTTGATACTATTAAAATGAATACTTCTAAAGGCCTATACACAGAGATGATTATGCAAGACCTCCAGAAGGAATTCGACACTGTCAATCATGACATTATATTCGGCAAGCTAGAGTTAATGGGTGTTCAGTCAATTCCATGGTTTAAGTCATACCTGACGGAAAGAAGCCAAGTAGTAAACATATGTAAAACAACTTCAACCCCACTTCCAGCCACCTGTGGGGTGTCTCAGGGTAGTATACTTGGCCCTCTGTTTTTTTCGGCGTAAGCTGTATTAAGCCAGCTTTTCACCCTGACTTGACCTTTGTAAGTGTCCAATAATACTCAAATAAAATTTCCTGCGGCTAGGTACGAATGAATACACTTCATTTATTCCATTGGCTGATTTGAGTATAACACCAGAACATTGGAAACATATCCGCGTCTTTGTAACACTGTTTTACTGCATGAAACAATTTTATCTCTAATGAAAAGGCTCAATAGATAGAACAGTTTTACAATCAATTTTCGACATAAATACAGTTTGTGCGTTCACCTTTTATTTTCAGAGAATTAACAGCGCAAAAGCGTTTATACTAAAGGCTATGTTGTCATATTTAGTACTTACTTGCATTGCCTTTAAACCCGCGAGGTTTCGGGTCATTACGCGGCCATTTGCGAAAGTCAGAGTTTATATAGAGGATATTTGTTGGATTCGGTGGATTATCGAATTTAATTCACGAGTGATCATAGAAAATAATATTTTCACGAGTGGCGCAGCCACGAGTGAAAATATATATTTTATATGATCACGAGTGAATTAAAATCGATAATACATCGAATCCAACAAATTTTCTTTTTATTTTATGCTTTATTTCACAGTTTATATACATTGTTAAAGAGTTTAACTAAAGACTTTCGTTGGGAACATGACGTCATTTCGTCAAAAAAATGACGTCATTTAACATAAACAGTGAAAATTATCGATAATTTTCACTGATAATTTTCATTGTTTGAAACAGTGAAATTATCAGTTTTAATTCACTGATATTTCTCTATAAACCACCGGAAAGCATAAAATAAATACAGTTCATCACCGGAGTTCGCAGAAGGGGTTGCGATCATTGTGTTACACCGGTCTTACTGACAATAACGTAGTGACTGTAATGCATTGCATTCCAATCCGCAAGGTATCAAGGTCAATTTGCGGTCAGTTGCAGAAATCTTTATATAAACGCCGTCTCGTAAACTTTGTGCACTTGAAGTCTGTTTTGATCAGAGAGATACTAAATAAAGATATTCGGCGATATTATTGTGGTATGTCAATCATCGATTTTTAATATGGTTTCAACATTTGCATGATAAGGACCAATTTTGATAAAATTAATTAGAAATATTTATCCATTTGGACCAGTTTATTAAGCATGAGCACAATAATTCACTATACTATAATTATGCAATTAAATAAGATTCGAGTATTGCCGGCTGACCTATATGCACTCGTTTATTTTCATGTACTGTGAAACCATTTATTTTCGACAGCACAAAATTTCGTAATTTTTATAAAAATGACGATTTCGTCAGCACTTAAATTCGCCGATTTCTGATTTTGAATTTATAAAAAATGCGTCAGTCAATATCCGATTTGTGTGTAATACATATTTGGATCAAGCGCAGTTGCGAAAAATCGTGGTACGAATGCGGGAACACACTTGAAAATCACTGCAGGAGGTGGGGCCTGTTTGTCACATGCCAATTAACTAGTCTTTTGTTATCAATGGACAGTAATGGACCCTCTTAATGTATGCCATTCACACGTTCAAGCCGATCCATGCCGAATGGCTCATCACAACCCATTCCAAGATGGAAGGAAGAGCAGATTTAATTACGGCAGGCTTTAGGAAAGCTGGACTGATTTAAAAAAAATGTCCATGTTGTGTTGATGAAACAATGTTGTTTCCTGTTTTTTTTGCTCTCTAAAAGAAATGAAGCATTTTTTTTTGCAAGCAAATCAAACTAGTCACTTTTGTTCATTTTCTTGTGTATGTGTTCTAGTTGGTATGATTTTTATTAAAATGCTGTCAATACCGTTTTAAAACTGTTTGTGTTATACGAAAGAGGTTCCAGTTTGTTAAGTGCTTTTTTTTCCAAATAAATTGCTTTTTTTATTCTGATATCAACATTAAAATTATAAACTCTATGAGTGTGTTTGTTCTTAAAAATTAACTACCGGTATATAAATCAATAATGTCAATAATTGAAAAATAAATAAATTGATACATATAAAATAGTAATAAGTGTGGTTAAACGCAAACAATCAAACTACAAACAGCAATTAAAATATTCTTTATTAATTTGTGATAAATACGCATGTTGATCACACATCGTCATCTTTTCATTTGGTTCATTGTCTTTCATCGGCATTCGCTGCGTGGTGGCTAATATGCAACACCCCTAAAAAACACAATGCACCTAATGGGTAATAAAGTTATAAACAATTAGCGCTAATTCATTACCATACTACATAAACGAAGTCAACGCATTCGATACAGCTGTACTGCACACGCGTTTTAAGAAGTGTCACGTGTCAGTTAAGTACCTTGTGTAATCGACATCCCTTAGTGTCAAAACCGGATTAATCTTGATTACGAAACAGCAGTGAATGTGTGCATGGATTATGATGGAATTTAATGCCTCATGTCTACGGTAAAGTTTTAAAATATTGTTCAAATTGGTGTTTGTTTTTGTTCAAACATAGAGCATGATTGTTCGTTAGGATCTTAAATTCGCTGATCGGTCGACTGACGAAATTTATGAAAATTAATGCCTGACGATTAATAATGGTTTCACAGTATATTGTGTTTTTCTATTCTGTAAATATAGATATCTGAGTAATAATATCACATAAAGCAAAATAAGCCACGAAATCTGGCGCAACACCCCCAGCACAATATTGTTAAGCCATAAGGACCCTGATTTTATATCTGCCAAACTTGGAAAAGTTTAAGAAATTTGCTTGGACTGGCTGGTAGATAATAAGTTATCCTTGCACTTGGGGAAAACTGAATTTATTCTTTTCTGCCCAAAACAAAACTTAAGTAAGCAAGAGTCTACACAAGTCACTTCTAATGGTCATAAGATAAATAGTACTAAACAAGTTAAGTACTCAGGCCTTCCAGTAGATTGTTTTTTATCAGGTGGAGCTATTGTACTAAACATTATCTCTAAGGTCAATGGTAAACTTAAATTTTTGTATAGACATAATAATTGTTTGGATTTTAACACACGTAAATTGTTATCATCTGCTCTTTTACAGTGTCACTTCGATTATTCATGTTCATCCTGGTACGAAGGTCTGAATAAAGGTCTAAAATCTAAACTCCAAATTGTCCAGAACAAGATAATAAGATTTATAAAAGGTTACTCTCCAAGACATTCTATTACTTGGCGGACTATGTTCATCTGAATATGTTACGTGTTAGCTATAGAGTAAAACAGCTAAGGCTTAATCACATGCATAAAGTCTATTATAAAACATGTCCTCCATATCTTAGAAAAAACTTTGTTAATGGCTCAAGCAGGGTTCGACACTAAGGCACGTCCGACAGACATTGTCTAGTAAGATCGGTGGTCGGGCTAGTAAAACTGCGGGCTAGCTTGTCCGACTGGTCGTACATAAAAAAATCTATACTGATTCATATAACTATAACTAACTGCTGTGAAAACCTTTATTTTTAATGTGTAAAATTACTCTCGTATCTGTTATTTACATTAAAACAAAACTAGTGTTTTTAAATAAACGCAGAGCATTCACACGATTCATTGCTATTTTTAGACGCAAAGAAGAGCTTCCTGCAGAAATTGCTTGTTTCCATTGGTCAAGTTGTCATGAATATTAATGATTTTCTGCAGTGTCATAGAACTGTAGAGCAAGATTTTAAGACTTCTATCGAAAATGGGTATCTTCAATGTAAACATTTTTGCGTAGCAGACAAGAGAATGTAATTTAAAGAATGGCTTTTTCAAGTTCGGATTTTCGTCCGACAAATCAGTTAATAAAAAAGGATCCGACGCTTAAACTGACACGACACGTAAATATGAAGAAACACGAAAACGTCCATTTTATCCTAGATGGAAACTCGAGTCAGTTCCCATGGATTGAATTTGACGGAGAAAAGCAAAAAAAAGTTTTATTTTATTGTTTTACTCTATGCATAACAAAAAAATCTGGTGTTCACTGATTATTTACTGATAAATCCTGATTAAACAGTTACATGACACAATTGTGTTCATTTGCTATGTCATTTGTGGTCTAGTAGACATCAGGTTTGGGCTAGTACATTTAAAGAGGAGCTGGTCCGACGGTCTTGCTGTAAAAAAAGTTAATGTCGAACCCTGTCAAGAGCATCCAAGCCATTTAATTTTATCTTTCACGGTGTCTATAATACTTCTTGTAAACAGACATTCCTATATACTAGACCAAGAGACTGGAACTCTCTCCCTGACAATATTAAAAGTGTAAAAAACATTACTAGGTTCAAAAAATTAGTGAAAAAGCACCTTCTAGAACAACAAGTATCAGAAAGTAAATTTGACTTTGTATTTTACTAATACATGTTGCAACAATCATCTGTGATAATCCATGTTAAATTGTGATATTGTGCACAATAAGATGAATGCATACTACTAATAATCCCGTATTGTACCAAAATCTTAATTGTTAATTATTGATTGTTGTTTGTTTATATGGTTATGTATCACTTTCTCTTTTTCAGTGTGTGTTTTATGGACCCCATTGGAAATAAGCGTTCAGCTTAATGGGTAATCCATAGGTCCTCAGCACTCATGCTCATATGAACATACTACTGTTAAAAAAATTCATATATTGTTAAAAGTATGCATACTGTAACAGCGTTTTATTTGTTGCTATTAAATTTTTTGATTTTTTTAAAAAGAAAATCAACCTAGTCTTAATTCCTTGATATCTGTGATATATTTTATGTTAATCTGTGATAATATCTATGTCTTATGTGTCATATATGTGTATGTGCTATTGACCTTAAATGTGAAGAAATAAGTAACAAGAGGGCCATCAGGCCCTAAGGTGCTCACCTGAAAGCCAAAGGAACTAGACTATTCTGAAAAAAATGCAAGCTGATTCATGAAGATTATTTTGGATCAAAAAAGTGACTTTTAACATTTTTTTATATATTTGACCTTGTGACCTAGTTTTTGAGCTCATATGACCCAGCTTCAATCTCTGGCAAAATTTCATTGGGACAAAAGTTCTGACCAAGTTTCATGAAGATTGGCCAATAAATGTGGCTAATATAGTGTCAACAAGTTTTCACTAAAGCCATATAAGGACAACTGCCCCCCCCCCCCCCCCTGGTGGCCATGTTTTTCAACAAACCATAACCATTTTCAAACTCACTCAAGCTATTGTTAGAACAAATGTTCAGATCAAGTTTCATAAAGATTGGATAATAAATGTGACTTCTAGAGTGTTAACAAGGTTTTGTAGTAAATAGCCATTTAAGGAAAAATGCCACGCCCCCTTGCGGCCATGTTTTTTTTTACTGATCTCAACCATTTTTTAACTTAGCCCAGATATTATTAGTTCAAATATTCTGACCAAGTTTCATGAGCATTGGACCACAAATGTGACTTCTAGAGTGTTAACAAGGTTTTACCATACAGTAAAGCCATATAAGGAAAACTGCCACGCCCCATGGGGGCCATGTTTTTCATTCAACTGGAACCATTTTCAAACTCGTCCAAGATATTATTGGGACACATGTTTTGACCAAGTTTCATGAAGATTGGACTAAAAATGTGACTTCTAGAGTGTTAACAAGGTTTAACTATAGCCATATAAGGAAAACTGCCACGCCCTTTGCGGTCATGTTTTTCAACCAACCGGAACCATTTTCGAACTCGTCCAAGATATTATTGGCACACATGCTCTGACAAAGTTTCATGAAGATTGGACTAAAAATGTGACTTCTAGAGTGTTAACAAGGTTTTACTATAGCCATATAAGGAAAACTGCCACGCCCCCTGGCGGTCATGTTTTTCAACCAACCGGAACCATTTTCGAACTCGTCCAAGATATTATTTAGACAAATGTTCTGACAAAGTTTCATGAAGATCGGACAATAAATGTGACTTCTAGAGTGTTAACAAGGTTTGCTATATATAAAACTGCCACGCCCCCTGGCAGCCATGTTTTTCAATCAACCGGAACCATTTTTGAACTCGTCCAAGATATTATTGGGACACATGTTCTGAGTAAGTTTCATGAAGATTTGACAATAAATGTGGCCTCTAGAGTGTTAACAAGGTAAATGTTGACGATGCACGACGCACAACGCACGACCGACAAAAGGCGATCACAATAGCTCACCATGAGCACGTTGTGCTCAGGTGAGCTAAAAATGCACAATTTACATGAGGATTACCGGTTAATCAGATTGCTAGCCTATTATAGGTACATGTAAGTCTCAGCAGTAACTGGACAAGTTTTTATCGTGGAGAAGTTTGAAACACTGTAAAGGTGTGTTAGCATAACGAAGCCAAGGAACTACTGCAAAACCACTCCAATCATTGATAGATAGTGACAGGAATCAGCTCCTTCACACAGGTCTGCAATTTTAGTACAGAAAAATATGTGCATAGTGTAAACAATCAGAGGAATCTTGAGAATTTCTAGTGACTGAAAAAACATGACAAATAGTTGAACCAAATTCCAGCACTTTCTATCGTTCTATTTCAAACCAAGTCCGCTCTGGGATGGCAACATTGAAAATAATATGAATCCTTGTCATCACTTTAAAAAAGAAACAAAAGCTGTGTTTGTGAAACACAATGCCCATACTACGCCGCTTTGAAGCCACATATTTGACCTTTGATCTTGAAGGATGACCTTGACCTTTCACCACTCAAAATGTGCAGCTCCATGAGATATACATGCATGCCAAATATCAAGTTGCTATCTTCAATATTGCAAAAGTTATGACCAATATTAAGCTTTTGGACACACATAAAATGACAGACAGACAGGCCAAAAACAATATACCCCTGATTATTCGATCCGGGGGCATTACAAATAATTTGCTAGTTATTCAACATCAGATCGAGCTGTTTAATTGCACCTTACTTACTTTGTCTTCATCCAGCAAGTTGAAAATCTGCTCCATGTAATATGGTGTCAATGTGTAAGTTTTTGACTGAAATACATCTTCCATCAGTTTTGAACACTCTTTAAAATTCAGTTTCCCATCTCTGCAAATAGAATCAGATTTCTTATTAACTTATCTAACATAATAATATATTTATGACTTTAACTAGTTTTTTACCCAGCATGACCCATATTTAAACTTGACCTAGACATCATCTAGAATAAGATACAACTTCTGACCAAGGTTGGTGAAGCTTGGCTGCTCGGATGAAAACTACTTGAATTAGAGAGGGGACACCATGCTCAATGTTTAAAACGCACTAAGTGAACCCCGTGGCCTAGTTTTTGACCTGCCATGACCAGTTTTCGAACTTGGCCTAGACATCATGGAGATACAACTTCTGACTAAGTTTGGTGAAGATCAGATGAAAATTACTTGAATTAGAGAGCGGACACGGACCGACCGACAGACAGACCCGACCGACACTCCTATATACCCCCCTAAACTTCGTTAAGTGGGGGTATAATTACAAAAACATTATTATTTACCTTTCTTATAGGCAAGTTAATAACAATGCCAGTGACATATGACGAAGAAATGGCCATCTATAACAATAACAGAGAAGTTTTTTACTAAATCAAGGCTTATTTTAGTATTGATTTAAAATGTTTATTTTTTTTACTCATTCAAGTTCATGTGTGTCATTTAGTTTGTTCCTTACCTTTCATAAAAAAGAATACTGATCCAAGTCAATGATTGCATGTCTGTCTAATTTATTAACATGTGTGTACAGTAACAGAGTTAAAAATTTAAAACTTAATATAATTTGATGCTTGTATTTGTTTGCATTGAACATACCACATGAAAATTTTTAAATTTTGCTCTCTGAAAATAAATCTATGATAAATTTATATCATTATTTGTAGGAAAGTTTTGAAACAGACCGTTTTTTGTAAAGTAGAGATTGTTTATATGTTCAGTTATTATTTATATTGTAAAACAAGATGTGTTTGTGAAACACTTTGCCCCCCTCCCATATATTTGACCTTTGACCTTGAAGGATGACCTTGTCCTTTTACCTGTCAAAATGTGCTATCCATGAGATACGAATGCATTCCAAATATCAAATTGCTATCTTCAATATTGCAAAAGTTATGGCCAATGTTAAAGTTTGACGCAAACCAACAAACAGACAGGGCAACAACAATATGTCCCCCAGTATAGACTGGGGGACATAAAAATGGCCTATAATACATGTATATAAAAAAACATGTTACTTAGCACCATAAGAATCGATCAGACTTTTAGTGATTGTGTAAACAGTGTTCTTTATCTTTTAATTCATGTGTGAAATTATTTTATCATGTAATGCAAATAAAACAAAATGCAAATTCTATGCCAGGTTATGCCCTATTTTTTCACATTTAAAAGTAGACCAGAAACTAAGACTTTAAAAAGCTTGTTTTGAAATTCATATGTGTCATAAGTAATATATTTGATTAAAAAAGGTCTTCTACATTTTTTTACACATCAGGTATGGCGTACAAACTAACATTATATGTTATAAGTTGACTTGTTTACCGTAAATCTACGAATATAATATGCACTTTTTTACCTGCCGATTTTTTCTTCAAGTACGGGGTGCGTATAATATACGAGTTTAGAGCAGAACAAAATTTTTCCTGTGCAAATTTTCAACTTAACCGCTGTTATTTGCTTCGCGGCAGCCATTTTGGTCTACACCATTACATCAAAGGGGTGCAACAGGGCTCTGAGTCATTTGCGAAAATATTGAGAATTTGGCTCAATAAAAATCTTATTTGTGAAAATGCGAAAATCTAGTAAAATTTCATTGAAAACATCCGCCATTTATATCGGACTGGTTTTCTATATTTGTCTCTTTGTTTTAATGAAAGTGTTTGCAATTCGAACAGTAAACGAAACCCGGTCTGTACCCGATTATGACACATCGCTTGACCTTAGTGTTATTGAAGTGCGCATGGTAGCTGGCCAATCAACATAAAGCTCGCTTACAAATGAAATGACGTTGTCGAATGAAACGTGAGAACGGGAGGAGCTATCGGATTATATTGGGTCATCCATGCGCATACACTGTATACTTTGAATACACAGTTAATATCGTCGTCTGCCTACAAAATAGCGACTGGACGCTTAGTCGTATAAAGAGATTAGCAAATGAAAAAACAAACAACTGACAATACCCGTTAATAAATATTTCTTAGCTGACCACTATTTATCTTTCTACCGCATATTTACCATATCTGAAGTAAAGAGTGGTAATTAAATAATTAGTTTTATGATGCTAATAGAGTCTATTACACCTGTCTGCCGATTGCCGAATTAAATTGAAAGGTGATAATTAATTCATTTGTTTTTTACTCCCAAAATAGCCTTTATGACAGCAGCGTATTTTAATTTAAGAAATCATAAAAAAACACGAGCGGTTTAATTGTATTTTAAGTTATATTAAAGTATCGAGTTTGTAACTCGAAAAAAGAAAAAGTTATTCATCTAGACAACTATAAAAACGGAAGTAACCATTTTGTCTTCGTATTACTTGATTATAATTATAATTATTATCGTCCCGAATATTGGCAAATTGAATTAAATGTGAAAACAAAAAACAGTGTCTCTGCTTCTTTCTTTTGTAATTATGACTGCTTGACCCGGATGTCAGCAAGGAGCCAGTGTGTTATTGGTAACAATCACTGTTAATACTAGAAATGGCGCGGTAGAGGCCGACGCGTATCCCCACGCCGAATGTTTGACCTAGGTGTGCCCCAGGGTTGGTAATGGGGCCATGCATAGCTGAGATTGACCGTATTGTCATAAGAGAAGTTCATCATCAATTAGAAGTGAATTGGTGTAGAAATGAAGAAGTTATAGTAAAAGGCAATTTTGGGTGGGTGTGACATATGTGGGCAGGGCGCCCCAGGGTTGGTAATTGTGCCATGCATAGTTGAGATTGACCGTATTGTCATAAGAGAGGTTCAGTATCAATTTGAAGTGAATCGGTGTAAAAATGAGTTCAAGAAATTATAGTAAAAGGCAATTTTGTGTGGGTGTGGTCTATGTGGGCGGGGCGCCCCAGGGTTGGTAATGGGGCCATGCATAGTTGAGATTGACTGTATTGTCATAAGAGAAGTTCAATATCAATTTGAAGTGAATCGGTGTAGAAATGAAGAAATTATAGTAAAGGCAATTTTGGGTGGGTGTGGTCTATGTGGGCGGGGCCCCAGGGTTGGTTATGGGGCCATGCATAGTTGAGATTGACCCTAATGTCATAAGAGAAGTTCAGTATCAATTTGAAGTGAATCCGTGTAGAAATGAAAAAATTATAGTAAATGGAATTTTTTGGTGGGTGTGGCCTATGTGGGCGGGCGCCCCAGGGTTGGGATTGGGGCCATGCATAGTTGAGATTGACCCTAATGTCATAACAAAAGTTCAGTATCAATTTGAAGTGAATCCGTGTAGAAATGAAAAAATTATAGTAAATGGAAATTTTTGGTGGGTGTGGCCTATGTGGGCGGGGCGCCCCAGGGTTGGGAATGGGGCCATGCATGGTTGAGATTGACCGTATTGTCATAGGTGAGGTCCAGTATCAATTTGAAGTGAATCGGTGTAGAAATAAAGAAGTAAATGTAAAATAACCTAAAAAAATGAGTGATAATTTCTGACGCGGCCCCACCCCAACCCCTATAACTTTTGACCCAGGGGTCAGATCAAAATTCCAAATAGTGCAGGGTCGCACATATGCTCATAGCTACCATGTGTGTAAATTTCAAGGTTCTAGTGCTTTTAGTGTAGGAGGAGATAGTGGCCAGGACGGACGGACAGACGGACGGACGGACGGACGGACGGCGGAGATCACCACAATATCCCCACCTTTTTTTCAAAAAGCGTGGGGATAATAAACAATAGACAGAGATATTTATTATGCAACTGTCATAACAACAGCACTATAACACATCCCGATCAATATACCGGGGTAACAGATAGTTGACAACACCAAATTGATTTGCTATTTTCATAATACAAAAATATATTGACACATTTTTTCGGAAATGGCTGATTTCGGACACTGATTTTTTTAGTGCGTATTTTACTCGGATTTTCAATTTTTACAGATAAATTTTGACCAAACTCGGGGGTGCGTATTATGCACTAGGGCGTATTATATTCGTGGATTTACGGTAAGTATTAGAAGTAGTAGCTTTATTTCAGCGCTATGAATCGTGATGATGACCCTGGCACATAGTAACCATTATTTGTGCAATGAATAAAAACATAATTATAATAATAAATTTATTGGTATCAACAAGCATTGTATTAAATTATGAATCAAACCACATTTAAATAAATTATTTTTCACCTCAAATTACAGACTTCATGTCATGTTTTTTAATTTCAATTTTATATATATAGTAACGGTATACAATGTTAGAGTTTTTCCAAAGATTGTTTTCCGACGCCTTGGTCTTCGATTGGGTGGGTCTTGCGATGGGCAACTCCCACATTTACATCGATCTTAAGGATGCCCCTTGTCAGAAGAAAGTATTCACCCATGTATTATAAATTTATATAGTTATTAATAAATTTTATAATTATTGAGCCTCAATTTGAGGTAAACATTATGTATTTACTAACATCTAACAATCTTTAAATTTGACAAATGTAAGTAGAGTGTATTGACGTGGTAAGTTTAATAATTGTCTCATTAATTGGTAATATAGACATGTAAACATTGAACAACACGGCTTATATTTGACATATTTACTATCCGAAATATTGTGCATCCGAATAATACATCTTGTAATCGTAAAAACAAAATAGCGATATACAGGAAATTAATTGCAGTTGTACCTGTCTGCATCATAGTGTCCAATGCATTCCCTGTTAAATTCATCAAGTGATTCAAATTTCTCGAACACAGTTTCTATGAACTTCTTATCGTTTGCCATCGTTTATTTACTAATTGTCATTTAATTGATCGGTAACGCTGTATTCCAAATAAATTAATCAGCCAAAGAGTATTCTCAAAAGTAGTGCGGTGTTAACTCCGCCCACGAAGGGAGATAACTTAGTCTGTTGTAAAAAAATGGCGGTGTTAAAATTTCCCTCTTTTATTGACGCCGACAATTACATCAAAGAGGAAGAAATCAAAACGTGCGAACGTTTTGTTTTTTTGGCAAGACGTGGGTCACCGAAGTCTACAGGTATTTTAACAGTGCGATTCCAGTGTTTTTTTATGGCCATTTTGGTATTCGAAGATATGTGCCTGTTAAATGCTGCACCTTGCTTATTTGTTTACACCCCTCCAGCATTTTGAAGTTCCTGTTCTGTTGACCTGCACTTCCGCAGATGCATAGTGTGTTATATGGTGCCCTTATTTTGGCAAAACGTGGGTCACCCCAGTCTACAGGTGTTTTAATATTTCGAATCGAATTTTTGTGCCTGTTAAATACCGCACCTAGCTTATTGTTTACATTATTACACTTTCTCTATGGGTTTCAAGATGCTGTTGACTCGCTTCAAAAGTGAGTTCACGATGATAAAGCCAAAAAGGTTACATGTAAATGCAAATAAGTGTTGTCAGAATCGTTAACCTTGGCCACTGGCTATAGATTTAAAACATTACATCGACATGACCAACAAATGTATCGTGTAAGTACCTGTTATCGAACAGCACCTATTATCGTACATTTTGTTTTGGTTCTGTATGCACATGCGCAAAAGTGGGCATGACGTCACATTGATAAACAAATGGTCGCACATGAAGTCCATGACCTACTTGCCTACTTGGCTTGAAACATATACGCCGAAAACAGGTTAAAGGAATGCATTTATTGTTATTTACACCGTTTTGTGTGTTTTTTGCTATTACTTTTTGAATGCATTTATGAAAACGTGCATTTACACACCAAAAAGCATATTTCTGTTTGCAATTTTGATAGCAGACGCAGATTTTTTCGCCGAGTCCGGGTCACGTGATAGTCATGTGACTATGTATATACTCGAGTAGTATTTATGAAGTGTTGGTAATAGGTGATTTTTACATCGGTGGCCATTTTGTTTTGTCTGCTAGAGGTGACAATAATCAAGGAATCATTGTTATGAATTCTTGAAGGTAGTTTGCTGGAAAACTTTACAGATAAATCATTCAATGATTGAACTGTTAGTCATTTGTTATAACAAAATGTTTTTGTAATTTTAAGTGTTTCAATTTTAAGGTAATTTAACGTAATTTCTTAGGTGTTAGATAACTGGTTCGTCCACCATAAAGCTCTAGAACACAGTAATCATGCTTAAGACTTAGGCTAAGTTTATATGAAATTCACTTGCACAGAACATTGTCATGCATATCGATTCACTATACTGACTAAGTGAACATTTTTTAATTAAGCTGTACGTTTACCAAAAAACATACTGAAGTATTGTCTGTCAATTTGCCTTTGCTAAAAATTTGCAAGCAGACTTGAAAATCTCATTTATCTTGAAATCATTATTTACATGTTTCTTGCATAATTTTTTAACACAATCGCTCCTCAACACCATGACTAGGTTCGTCCTACATCAAAAATAATTCATGACTTTCTATCACTTCAATCTTTTCCCACTTACTACAAAATCATGCTACTTTTGCAAATTAAATTACCACATATGTATATTTTTGGCACATTTGCATCAAATATTTATATGAAGATGTCAGTGCCATTGATCGTTAAGAACAGAGACGCGAAAGACATAATGGGTTTAAAGAACATGTGTTGTTTCTGCTATTGCAGTCTTTCCGAAATACCGTCGGTCCTCGGATTTTTCCGATAATAATTTGGCAAATTTGGAAATGATTCTAATATTACCGGACCTCGTGACCTTTTTATCAAACCAAATGTTCTCACAATTTAACTGCCGTAAAATTGTGTGACCTGTTTGAACATTGATACCTATAATATTATTATTATATTATTTTCCTTATATATTTAATTTTGCATTCAGAAAATAATAGTCTCCTTCTAATAATGTAGAGTAAATGGTGTTTTATAGTTTGTTGTTTACACAGATAGTTGTACCAATGATTATTTAATCCATGTCTTGCTTCTAAATTGTTCATGGTGTTCTTATTATTATTTCATTGTTCACTGATGTGTACTTGTTTCTAACTTGAACAGAAAAATTGATGGCTTGGCTTGAGTTTATTGAATATATTTTAATAACCAATTAATTAAAAACATATAAACAAATATACAATGCCAACACATAAATGGAAAACATTTCAATGAACACACAAACTTTGTTGTCATGATAACAGTATATCTGGTTGTTCTGACTTCATGTGTTAAAATGATTGTTTAATTATGGCATGTCTTAAATACTTAATTTTAGATAATGGATGCATGTTTACATCTGCTGTGTTTGCCTTTGGATGGCAGTGTTCTCCATGTAGCAAGTACAGTATGGACTGCCATATTTTTGGGACAAGACCCTGATAAACACAGGTATTTAAGCGAGGTATGTAGCATGTTCAATAATAAAATGATTTAATCTTAATACCTTAACTTTGAGGCATTTCCGTGAACATTTAAACATTTACATTAAAATGACAGCACATTTACGTTATTAAGAAATAACCCTTTGCATTGACCAATATGATGGAAACCATATTTTAGCTCACCTGAAATTAAAGGGTTGAGATTTTGTGACAGTTGCTGGAACATGTTAAAACTTTTAAGCATTGAAATATTTTTAAATATTATGAAATATGGTCATAACTGCGTGAAGGTTCATGTTAAATCTGTGCATTTACTTGGTATTTATTAGGAATTGTTTGATGGTCTCAATGAATAAAAGTATATAAAGCATTGATTAAAAGAAGTCTATATTGTTATTTTCAAGAATAACTTGATTGAGTATTATAAGTTCGGCTGTTTTCAGAGAAAACTCGAGGTATTGTCATAGCCAGCTCGTGCTGTCCGACGTCTGTGTCGTGCTAAAACCTTTACTTTGTCTCTAAAATGAAAGTGCTTCACTTACAATTTTGAAACTTTATATGTAGATGCACTTTGATGTATTCTACACACCACACTCAATTTTAAGGTCACTAGGTCAAAGGTCAAGGTCTTTGTGATTTAAAAATAATTCTGACAAGCTTTCATTTATTCAAGACTGAACCTGCCGCCGAGCATTGCTCTTGTCTTAAGTGTACTATTTTCTATGCAAAGGTGCAGATACTGGAGTATGATCATCTGGTTGGAGCAGTCAATGAGGGTGGATTCCACTGGTCTCTTATAGTAAGTGAAAATGATTCTCAATTTACTTGCGAAATATCACGGTTGTCCAATTTTTAACTTGGATACATGTATAAATGGCATGAAACATTGTCTACTGGGCCTCTACAAAAATTGATTCCATAACAGAGCTGGGGCCAAAATTTGCCCTGTCCTGTGATGAATCTGTTTTTCCTCTATGTGAACAGTTAACCCTTCAAAAATCTTCACTCAAAACACATGGCATAGAGCTTACATTTTTGGCATTCGTATAGTGGGCTTCTACAAAGATTGTTGAGATTACAGGCTTGGGGCCAAAAGTTAGGCCCACCCTGGGGCCCAATATGTTTTCCCTACATGTATATACTAAAAAAACTTCACAAATAGTCTTCTCTTAAACCACCAGGCATATAGGATAAATATTGTGCATACAACATTGCCAAGTGGACATCTGCCAATATTGTTCAAATTTAGGCACACAGGTTAAAATTTGCCCTGTCCTGCTGGGCCATTGTGTTCATACAAGAAAGTATGTAGTTAGTAAAAACTTTAAAAAACCTTCTCTGAAAACATAAGGCATAGATAGTAGGTTTTTGGCATGAACAATTTATAGTATTTTCATCTTGATTGCTAAATTTATTTTTCTTGTTCAAAAAAATATCCCCAACCTGGAGCAGTCAAATTATTTTTATATATGTACATAGAAAAAAAACTTTAATTTTTTTCTAAATAGGTTAAATTTTCAAGATTCCTGCCAGTGGGACTAATTATTAAGATCGCATATTATTCAGGTTAGCACCCCAAGGCCCTCTGGGGGCCTCTTTTATTTTCTTCAGGTTGTGCAACCGAAAGACAACAAAGTATTGTACATAAATCCGATGGGGGAGCAGAATGTTTCCCAGCAACAGATCCTGCAACAATGGATGTAAATGTGTACATTATTTAATTAAACAGATTAGATACATTTAACTTCATATACTAAATTAGAAAATATCACAGACTGTAAAATGCTATGTAAATATTTAACTTGCAAATAATCATCATTTATATAAAAAGTTTACACTGATCAGATTGTGGAGGTTTTGGTGTCATGTCCGTTACCGAAATTAGACTTCCTGACAATATGTAGCATAAGCGTAATTCCTTCTAAGTTTGATTGACACCTTTCAGTGGTTTATGGGAATAATTGCTACCAAGAACTTTTTTATGTCCCCCACCACTATAGTGGGGGACATATTGTTTCTTCCCTGTCTGTAGGTCTATCTGTCTGTAGGTTTGTTTGTTGGTTTGAGTGTATGTTTGCGTCAAACTTTAAAATTTGCCATAACTTTTGCAATATTGAAGATAGCAGCTTGATATTTTGCATGCATGCATGTGTATCTCATGGAGATGCACATTTTGAGTGGTGAAAGGTCAAAGTCATCCTTTAAGGTCAAAGGTCAAATATATAGCTTCAAAGCGGCGCAATAGGGGACATAGTGTTTCTAAAAACACTTTTCTTGTTTAACCATGTGACCCTGACATTAACCTAACTAAAAATCCTGATAATTTACATTTAGGCTTAGTACTAGCACTTAGCAAGTTTCATTAATATTCCTGCATTGGTTTGTTTACGAGAAGAGGCGTGGACAAGGGAAACATTTCTTTACTTTATGCTTTTGTTTGCTCTTGTTTGAAGTACAAGAAATCCATGTTTTAACCTTCTAACCTTGACCCAAATAAAAATCCTCACAGTATGCAGAAGCAAGCTAGCTATTAATAAATCTGACCAAGTAACATTAAAATCCTTCATTGATTTATGCAAAGAAGCACTGGCAAGGTAATTATGTTTTTAACCTTGTGAACTTGACTTAATTGACAAATCTGCCAATATGCAAACCAATGCTTGGTAATGAACACTCCTTCTAAGTTTCTTTTTAATCCTTTAAGTGTTTTATGAGAATAAGTGCTGACAAGATGCAAGGAACATCTAACCAGACAACCTGACATCACTCTGGACAGCGCAAAAAATATGTCTCCATTACCAGCTAGGGAATTTCATTCCTTATTCATTCCAAAAATTTAGCAAATAATATTTGTACTCATAATGTATCATTTATGGTGGTTTGATGATGTTGTTATTTTACTTTTTGCTTTTGAACAGTAAATTTGTGCACATTCGGCGCTTATCCAGCATTGATATGGGCGGACCAATACATTGGAACATACTCTGCCCACGTCATGCAAAACAGTCAGATTCAATATCTTGCGGTGTCTACGTTTTAAAGGTAATGGAATCTGTTATTTGTACTTCCCAATGATTTTTTTTTCTTTAAACGTTGTTTGTCTTTTTGTCCATCTGTGACACTTTTCTGTCCACAGCTGTTTCTTAACTTTTTCTTGTAATGAACCTTAAAAATTATTTTCTATTATCATGTTGCATTGGTACACGCATAAAATTTATCTGCATCAACTTGGTAAGCCAATAATCCTCTTCATTGATTGAAATTAAGGAATCTGCATCAACTTGGTAAAGCCATAGTTATCATCTTCATTGATTGAAAGTAAGAAATCTGCATCAACTTGGTAAAGCCATAGTTATCCTCTTCATTGATTGAAAGTAAGGAATCTGCATCAACTTGGTAAAGCCATAGTTATCCTCTTCATTGATTGAACGTTAGGAGTCTGCATCAACTTGCTAAAGCCATAGTTATCCTCTTCATTGATTGAAATTAAGGAATCTGCATCAACTTGGTAAAGCCATAGTTATCCTCTTCATTGATTGAACGTTAGGAATCTGCATCAACTTGGTAAAACCATAGTTATCCTCTTCATTGATTGAAAGTAAGGAATTTCATAACTTTTTTTTGCTTTCCATAGCTGTTGCTCAGTAACTATTGTATGGAACTACATGAAACTTGTAATTAATATGTATGTTCATAAAATGTTTGTGCGTGCCTAAGTATTACTTGGATTGCTTTGGTAAATTAATTTTCAAACCCACTTAATTGGTTGAAACAGTTGTGTTTTTTTCTGCCCAATGCTACCTCTCAGTAAATATAATGATATTAACAACTTTAGTAAGCAGAATGCTACCTGCAGAATCAATCCTTAGAGTTTGTGCTCAGCAAAACACAACTACTAGAAGAACGGAGACAAATAGCCAGAAGACTGCTTTCTGAAGGGGGTAAATAATTTTATTTCCAACAAAAACGAAACACTGTATATATTTTATCATTTATCACTTTTCCACCATTTATCATTTATCACTTTTCCACCAAAATGTTATATATGTTTTATATGTTTTGATTTAAAACCAAAAAAAAGCAAACCATTATTATAACTTACCAGTGTTTTTTATCCAGAAAAGTTCTTTTTATGCTTTCTTAAGTGAATTACTTTCCATTGCTTTTTTTCCTGGATTATGAAAAAAAAATTGTTCAATAAGGAAAATGATAGAAAATGGCTTTACAAATAAGAAACAAATCATTGCAATATGATTATATTTTTTATTTTATTTTGTACTTTGCTGTGTATTCTTATGATCTCTCTGGGTTTGTCTGTTGGTAAGTCCTGAGTAAAGGAGCATGTCAATGGCAAATAGGGGATCTAATTGTCAGAAATAAATAAAACTATTAAATGGTATTTAATTTACTTAATGATTTATTTAAAATGATACCCCATTATAATAATAATCCTGTAAGATAGGTGTTTTAATAAGTATTAAAAAAAATCCCCAGGGCACTAAAACTAAAAATGAAGTAGAATGTAAATCATCAAGAGTCAAGACTAAAATTTACTAAAGTGTTTTGCTATGCACTTATGATAATTGATGAAATTGTTAAGTCAAAGAAATGAAACACACACACAAAATTCCAATACTGTCCCTGTGGAATTCGAACTCACACACTACAGAATCTGCTGGTTTGCATGTACAGTGTGAACATGTATACATGTATATGTAAATGAATTTATATTGCACTTTGGATGCCCCCAGGGGTTATACTGTTTTGCGCATGTAGGCCCGTCGGTCGGTCCGTCCACCAAATGGTTTCCGGATGTTAACTCAATAACGCGTAAACCTAGGATCATGATACATTATTGGTACAATGATTATGACTGGCACATGTCCCCTATTGATTTTCAGGTCACTTCTTCAAAGGTCAAGGTCACATTGACTAGAAACAGTAAAATTGTTTCCGGATGATAACTCAAGAATGCTTAGGCCAAGGATCATGTAACTTCATAGGTACATTGATCATGATTGGCAGATAACCCCTATTGATTTTCAGGTCACTAGGTCAAGGTCACATTGACCTGAAGCATTAAAATAGTTTCTAACATATTCACACAATGGCTGCCACTGTAACTGACAGCCCATTCGAGGGGCATGCGTGTTTTACAAACAGCCCTTGTTTGCATGCCTTGTTTGAAAAGCCATAGAAATAATATGTTTGGACACATGAATGACTGACTTAATTGCTGCAAATACTTTTAAAGCATATTTATTTATTCAAATTGTTAACTTACTTTTCTAGAATTCATTGAAGGTCATCTAGAAGAGATAGCAAGTAGCCCATCAGTCGAACATGAGGTAACAGCCACCTTACTATATTGATGTGAATTAATTATAAAAATAAATATGTTTAAAAAATGCAGAAAAAGTTATCCGATGAAAGAGCAGTGGAATATCTTAGGCAAAGGACTCAGAATGGAAAGGGTTTGAGGAAACACTGTCTAGTCAGTAAGAAACACTTGATTATACAATCTCTTAGCAAAAGCAATGAGTCACTGTTAAAAACGTGCCCTTGCTAACAAATCTTTACTCAAAGTAAGGATAATTTCTGTTGTTGCTTTTCTATAATTCCTTTCTGATCTGATTTCCCATTTACATGATATTTCATCTCCAACATTAAAATATTAGGAAAACACAAGTGAATAATCACAGGAGTAATGAGATTGCAGCTGTTATTTACGGTAGAGAAAATGAGAATACAAAAACATAAAGGAAGTAAATATGAGTATATCCTGATCATTTTGCAGTGAACTATCTTAGGCAGCAGGTGACTTAGATTGAAAATGGCTTGAGAAAACACTGTCTAGTCAGTAAGACACAATTGATTATACAATCGCGAAGCAAAAGGAATCAGAGTGACTGTTAAAAGTGTGCCATTGCTTTCAAATCTTTTATGGGTATTATGGTAATTTCAATTCTTGCTTTTCTATAAGTCCTTTCTCATTTGAGATCCATTCACATGATATTCCATCTACAACATTAAAATACTAGGATAACATGAGTGAATAAGCACATTAGGAATGAGATTGCAGCTGTCATTTACGGTAGAGAAAATAAGAATTCAAGAACATAAAAGAAGTAAATATGAGTTCATCATGATCATTTTGCAGAACTCGGACCAGCTGGCAAACAACCCTGCCTCTGCCATGGTGTTGGAAGGGGGAGACACTGACCCAGTAGTCGATCATGTAGCAACAGCCAGGGTACTCTATTTATGTGAACTAATTGTAAACATAAATATATCCAAAAATGCAGAAAAAGTTATCCGATCAAAGAGCAGTGAACTATCTTAGGCAGCATCCTTAGATTGAAAAGGGCTTGAGAAAACACTGTCTAGTCAGTAAGACACAATTGATTATACAATCGCGAAGCAACAGCAATAAGAGTTACTGTTAAAAACGTGTCCTTGATAACAAATATTTCATCTGTGTTATGGTAATTTCAATTCTTGCTTTTCTATAAGTCCTTAGTAAATAAAGGAAGTAAATATGAGTATATCATGATCATTTGAAACAATCATACAAATATGCATGGATTTTGAATTTCATATTGTGTTGAAGATTCATGAAAAGAAGAGTTACTCAAAACTTTAAATCTTAGAACAATTTGTTTAAGAATTATCTTAGAAACTTTTAGAAAACCAGCTTAGAGTATATGTGTAAAGATGACAGATCCAATATTTAATATGCATCTTTATATATTTTTCAGGTGAGTCAAAGCGGACACAGTTGATGAGGAAATATGCATCCAGCATTGGAAGCACAATTTTTCTTTAAAAAAATACAATTTATTTAATGAGGTAGTTTACATAATGCCCCATCTGTTGGTTTGTTTGTTTGTGCAAACCTTAACATTTGCAATAACTTTTGCAATATTAAAGGTAGCAACTTCATATATAGCATGCATGTGTATCTCAAGGAGCTACACACTTTGAGTTGTGTAAGGTCAAGGTATTTTTTTTTGGGTAAAATTGATGAATTAATATGACATCTCTTTGCAAATTGTTTTAAAATTAATACATAACTTGTTTCAGAAACATTGTTTAATAACATTCAATTGTCATTTATTCGAATTTGAAAGTTGTCAAAAGTAATTATTTCTCCCTATACGGTAGCTTTAGGTATATGTGATATGTCATAAGAAAACTAGTCTTCATTGCATTACAAATTAATGAAGCATTCTTTACATTTGCTTTTATAACAAAAAAACCTAGTTTAGACTTGTAAAATTGATAAAAATAATTATTTGAACATAAAGTTTTACCAGAGTGTACAATTTAAACACACAAGTTTATAACGACGTGTATCTTGTGCTTTGCATTTGTTTAAAAGTTGCCTTATAATTGTGCGAAGCATGTCTTCTCAAATTAAAAATGCATCTTATTCAAAGGTGATCAGAACTAAATGTGTTTTTTTTATAATTCAGGGATAAAAAAAATCAGACTAAGAAACCATATGCAATAATTCATAGTCTGTTGTCTTCACAGAGAGAAACTTCAATAAAAAAATATGCTGTCATTTTATAATACCTTCTTGTTTGCCTCACGGTTGCCTATTGATTTGTTTTAAAATAGGAAGTTTATAATGAGGTATATAACACAAAGAAATTTCATATTTGAATCATTTTTATGCTCCTCTAAAAAATTCTTGTTTATTTTCTCAGCAACTTATTACGGGAATTCAATGAAACTTTATGGGAAGCTTCACTACCAAGAGGAGATGTGCATGTTATCAGCCAGTTATGGTCGGATGATTTTTCACAGAGTTATGGCCCATTGAAATTTTCCATTAACTGTACATATTGTGCATTTTTGTTCGGGCTATTTCTCAGCAACTAATGTCTGCAATTGAATAAAACTTTATGGGAAGCTTCACTACCAACAGGACATGTGCATATTATCAGCAAGTTATGGTCAGATGATTTTTCACAGAGTTATGGCCCTTTGAAATTTTCAATATACTGCACATATAGTGCAATTCTTGTCTGGGCTATTTATCCCCAACTAATGACTTGAATTCAATGAAGTTTTATGGGAAGCTTAACTGCCTTGAAGAGATGCGCGTGTTATTTGTGGGTTCTGGTTAGATTATTTATTTAGAGATTTATGGCCCTTTGAAATTGTTAAGTTGCTAAACCATCCATCCTATTATTTTGTCCAAAGTTATGCCACTCAAGATGTTTCCTTTTATCTGAATATATAGTGCAATATTGTGACCAAAAAAAACTTTGGGGAGCTTCACCCATCTCTGACGGCTTGTTTTAATTAAATATTAATTGTAAATCCCATATCACCTTTTATCATACTTTTTTGTAATTGACAACTTGGTTTTCTGACAATTGTTTTCCTTGTTTTATTTCAAATAGGCATGATATGGTTACTATTAAATCAACTTCATATGTTCTTCCCTTGTGATAAGTATTTTTAGCTCATCTATTTTTTTTTTTTAAATTATGAGCTATTGTCATCACCTTGGCGTCGGCGTTGGCGTCCGGTTAAGTTTTGCGTTTAGGTCCACTTTTCTCAGAAAGTATCAATGCTATTGCATTCAAACTTGGAACACATACTTACTATCATGAGGGGACTGGGCAGGCAAAGTTAGATAACTCTGGCGTGCATTTTGACAGAATTATGTGCCCTTTTTATACTTAGAAAATTGATAATTTTGGTTAAGTTTTTGTTAGGTGCATTTTATTCCGTAAGTATCAAAGCTATTGCTTTCATACTTGCAACACTTACTAACTATCATAAGGGGACTGTGCAGGCAAAGTAATTTAACTCTGACTAGCATTTTGACAGAATTATGTGCCCTATTTTTACTAAGAAAATTGAAAATTTGGTTAAGTTTTGTGTTTAGGTCCACTTTATTCCTACAGTATCAAAGCTATTGCTTTCATACTTGCAACACTTATTAACTATCATAAGGAGACTGTGCAGGCAAAGTTCTGTAACTCTAACTGGCATTTGGGCAGAATTATGGGCCCTTTATACTTAGAAAATTGAAAATTTGGTAAAGTTTTGTGTTTTGGTCCACTTTACCCCTAAAATATCATAGATATTGCTTTCATACTTGGAACACTCGCAAACTATTATAAGGGTACAGTAAAAGGACAAGTTGCATAACTCTGGTTGTCATTTTTACGGAATTATGGCCCTTTTTTAACTTAGTATCTTTGAATATATGGTTAAATTTTGTGTTTCGATCCACTTTACTTCTTAACTATCAAGGCCAGGGATCATATTTTCCCGCAACATCAATCGGTCCGGATATAAATGGGGAAAAGTATCCGAAAATGTATATCCGAAATCATGACAAATTACGTTAAAATATATACTATTGATTTTGCCATTCATGAAGGTGGTATAATACATGTACAAGTAAAATTCCCTTAGGCATTTTTTTTTAAAAACGGGACGAGTTTTCTCAACTGGTTTTATCATTTTGTATTTTATTGTTGTTTCGTGTGTTGTTTTATCAGACTTTTTTCATCGTTGTCAATATTATTAATCTGTGTAAGTCTATACCGATGTTTTTAATTTTTGTCGACTCGATAATAGCTCAAAAACATGCACTGAACCAAACAAATGTCTGTGCGTAGGTTGGCTACTGACAACAACAACCAAATATTTAATAAATAATTTGTTGTCAAATAACCCACGGACGATAGTTTAGATGCGTAGGGATTTAATCACGAGAGCGAAGGATTTGAAACCACGCATCTAATTTTCCGGTCGTGAATTATTCAACAACAAAGTATAAAGTACACGAATTATTTCGATTCTAACACGGTTTTACTAAAGATTAATTCAATGTATATTATTTTTCTTGTGTACTATTTTATGTGAAGTTCCGCCCATAAAAATAACTTTCGGCTGTTCTGTTGATCAGATCCGCGACTTTCATTCATATTATATTACCGGATTATTACGCTGGTGGAAAATGAATCGGCATGTTTTGTTTAGTTACGGCGCGTGCATTCAGACGCGTCTTTTCGGATGCGTCTTTAATCCGCTGTTCACAAGTTTTTGATTCTTGGTCTGACGTGCAATAAACCGGTCCTGACCGGTTTAGAGACTGCAGCGAATGGTTTATGACACCTAATCGAGATAAGAATGTCATTAGGGTGTGTTAGCATGTACACTGTGTAATCGATTTCATGACATGGGAATTTAAATAGCAAACAGAATCGGACCGACTGTTTGGGATTTTCAATCGGTCTTTCATGACCCCAATCGGTCTAGGACCGACAAAACCGAAAAAAATATGATCCCTGATCAAGGCTATTGCTTTCAAACTTCAAATACTTTCATGCTATCATGAGGTTACTGTACCTGGCAAGTTGAATTTTACCTTGACCTTTGAATGACCTTGACTCTCAAGGTCAAATTATTAAATTTTGCTTAAATTGCCATAACTTCTTTATTTATGATTAGATTTGATTGATACTTTGACAAAACTACTCTTACCTTACATACCACAATAGACTCCACCCAAACCATCCCCCGTGCGCTCCCCCCCCCCCCTATTTTTTTTTTTTTTTAAGATCATCTCACAAATGACCACCACACCCTCACACTATACCCCCACCCCCCCCCCCCCTCCCCCCCCCCCCCCAATTTTTTTTTTGAAAACCGATAAAAAACACACATATTTATTTTATGTTTGAAATACCGTCCAAACCATCGCACCCAAGAATCCTCCCCCCCCCCCCCCCCACCCGAATTGACCACCACACCCTCACACTATCCCACCCCACCTCCACCCCAAATTTCATTTTACTTTAATGGTTAAACCCCCCCCCCCCCCCACATTCCCATGCTATACACCCCTCTTCACTCCACCCCTCCCTCCTTTGTGATTGAAAATGAGAGTCCCTTCACCTTTAAAAAGAAAATAGATGAGCGGTCTGCACCCGCAAGGCGGTGCTCTTGTTTATATCTATTTCTTAATATTTTTCAGTAGTAATAATGTCTAAGAATGTATCTGGGTAGAATGAATATCTGTTCTTTTAAAGGTTGTAACTGATGCTCTATTTCTTTTGGACATGACATGTAACTGTCTCGTTTGTACAGAGATTCAATTAAATACTACATTTTATTATGTGTGATTCTATTTTTGTGTTCCAAATAGGCAGTCTGACATATTAGGTATATTGAAAACTCTTACATATAACATTTGTAAGTATCTGTTATTAATGACAGTTAAATGAAACAATGGTTGTATAGTTGTGTATATTACAAAGAATAATTATTGTTATATTTCGAAATTAGAATTATGTTTATATTTTAATTTTCATACACTTTCAACTATAATTTGTAATAGTGCCGTTGCTACTTAAATTTTATGTGGTTTGGATGCACACTGTTATATTCTATGCTCTTTCAAAATACAATTAAGGTTTCACCTTAACGGTTATAACGCGAGTGAAAAGCATCCATATGTAGCAATATACACTGTTAACATGTGATTTAAAACAAGTTTTGTTCAATTATCTGTAAAGTTCATTCATAACTATTTTATAACATGTCTGCTAAATCCACTTACTATATTCAAGCATTTTGCATTATTGTTTTTGTTTAACACTAGAAACTGTAAAGTTTATGTGTAATAAAATTATGTTCTGTTCTGTAACGATTGTATGCTGATGTAGTTGTTGCATTAACATTAAGTAGACATAAAAATTAGGTATTCTGTATACTACTAACATTTTATTGTGATTCAAGTTGTATTAAGTTTTGTTCTCTAAACAGATATTGAATTATTTTACTGATACAACAACATACGGTATTAAAGCAGTTCCATATATAGCTAGATACACTGTTATCATGTTTGTCTAAAATATCTGTAAAGTCTATCCATAACCAAATTATGATATTTCTGTTAGAAAAAAAACGACAAACTATATGTATTCATGTATTTTGTATAATCGCTTTGTTTAACACTAGAAACTGTAAAGTTTATGTGTAATAAAATTATGTTCTGTATATTACATGATAATCTATCAATGTTGTTTTGTGAACACAACCTCTGGTTCTATGGAAAAAAAACACAAACCTTAAGCACTTAATTTGTCGGTGTGTGTGCATTTGTGTGTATGGGTGTGCGATAAATTGCAAGTGTTTCCTGTTCGTGTGTTTGTGTTTTGTGTGAATTATGTTAAGCAAATTAATTTAACAAAAAAGTTTATTTGACTTTATTAGATGATAGTATTGAGTATCCTACCAAGAAAAATTGGTGCACGCTATTAAGGGATCTACTAAGTAATTTGGGATTTTATGATGCTTGTTTTTTTCAAGATGTTGGAAATGAAAATATGTTTGTATCAGTCGTAAGACAAAGATAGAGCGACATGTTTGTACAGAATTGGAATGAGCGACTTCATACTTCTACTAGGGCAAATTTTTATAAACATATCTCCGTTTTTCAATTTCAACCGTACCTGAATATATGCAATGTCAACAAGTTTCGAGTAAATTTATCAAAATTACGTATGTCATCACAAAGATTAAATATCTAGACAGGCAGATGGGCTAGACCTACACCAATTCCATTAGATCAAAGAAAGTGTACTGTTTGTAATAAACTCGAAGATGAGTTTCATTTTATTCTTGAATGTACAATATATACTGAACTGAGATCAAAATATATTCCATTGTATTACAGACAACGACCAAACATGTACAAGTTTATCGAGCTAATAACAGCAAATAATGAACTATTAATAAAAAAATTAAGCTGTTATATTTATCACTCTTTTAAGGTTCGAACGCATAATTCATGTGTCATCAATTTGATTTATTCTGAAATGTTTTGTGCAGTATATATCTTGTTGTAACTTTAATTGCATTTATTATGTACTGCATATTAATTGTTGGGATAGTACCGCATATGTAACGTGTTTTTATTCACATGTTTTTTAATCTGTCTTTGTGTTTGAACGGTCGCCTTTAATGGACTGTCAAAACTGTATTTGAATGTATTTAATCAATTGCCATTATTATCTTTTTAATGAAGGTTATATTATAGTATCGTGTCTGTTCCTAGATGTATTCTACGACAATATGGCTGCATTTTTAGAACTGTTATGCACTGATTTACAACTATTATGTCACATTAAATACTGTACTTGTAACATCTATATTTTCATAGAGCATATTACATGACCTTTTGACCATCTACATTTTTTATTGCGTAGGTGGTCTGTTTAAGGTTTATGAAATGCTTGTTTTTAATATCAAACGCAATCAGTTAAAACATTTTGTTTCTCGTGTTTGTTTAACTACAGACACCTTGTCATAATGTCATAATATCAGTTTAATTAAATAATATATTGTACTATGTGCAGAGCCTTTGAGCTGCCTATATTTTCGTTTCGCAAAGGTAGCAAGCAAGGGCTAATTCTTATGAAATTGATACAAGCATAGAAAAAGCATAATTGATATTTAGTTAAATACTGTTTGCTATCACGTGAAACGAAATTTGTTACGCGGGGTAAGTAAAAGTGTTATTATTATGACAATTGTCATGTGAAGACCCAATATATGTACAATATGCTTATTTGATATTTTGTTGTCATAATTAAGCTCCATTACAAATGATGTAATACGACCTATTCAATTACATATATACTATCAATGGTTATTAATATAATTATACCTATATTTATGCCCCCCTTCGAAGAAGAGGGGGTATATTGCTTTGCTCATGTCGGTCGGTCGGTCGGTCCGTCCACCAGGTGGTTTCCGGATGATAACTCAATAACGCTTGGGCCTAGGATCATGAAACTTCATAGGAACATTGATCATGACTCGCAGATGACCCCTATTGATTTTGAGGTCACTAGGTCAAAGGTCATAGTGACCAGAAATAGTAAAATGGTTTCCGGATGATATCTCAAGAACGCTTATGCCTAGGATCATGAAACTTCATAGGTACATTGATCATGACTCGCAGATGACCCCTATTGATTTTCAGGTCACTAGGTCAAAGGTCAAGGTCACGGTGACCCGAAATAGTAACATGGTTTCCGGATGATAACTGAAGAACGCTTATGCCTAGGATCATGAAACTTGATAGGTAGATTGATCAGGACTCGCAGATGACCCCTATTGATTTTCAGGTCACAAGGTCAAAGGTCACAGTGACATAAAACATATTCACACAATGGCTGTCACTACAACGTAGAGCCCATATGGGGGGCATGCATGTTTTACAAACAGCCCTTGTTAATGAAACATGTATGAATTGTTGCAATGAAACGTGTTTTTTTTCTTTTTCTTTTTTGTAAATTCATGTATTATTTATTTTGTAAACACTGTATGCTTACTGAGTCCACTTGGGCTTTTGGCCTTCTGGGTGTGTTGTTTAATAAACAATATGTAAGACTTATCAAACGTACTGATAAATACTATTGTTTATATAGCATTCAACATGACTTTTGGACCATGTATATGTTAATTTCGTAGGTGACCTGTATAGGGTTTATACAATGATATTGAATATAAATTAATATCAAACGTTGTCTTTTCAGTGCATTTTGTTGTGTTTGTTTATTTAGATAATTGAACTGATTTATAACATCCATTTAACAAAGTTCATTGTTTCCAGAGCCTTTGGGTTGCCTATATTTCCGTTTCGTATAGGTAGACTGTAAGGGCTGACGTTTATGCTATTATTACATGCATGTGTTTTAATTGACTTTAATCTAGAAGATCTGTCAACAAGTCTTTTACAAGCCTGTTACTATCAGAAACTGTTCTACTACCCTTAAACATATGATGTATATATAAATGTACTAGTAACATACGAATATTCATAATAAAACCGACTATGTTAATTCTGATTAGTACAAAGTGTTTTTATTAGTACATCTTGCTTATGGAGACCTAATAAATGTAAATTACAGTATATTTATGCCCCCCTTCGAAGAAGAGGGGGTATATTGCTTTGCTCATGTCGGTCTGTCGGTCCGTCCGTCCACCAGGTGGTTGTCAGACGATAACTCAAGAACGCTTGGGTCTAGGATCATGAAACTTCATGGGTAGATTGATCATGACTTGCAGATGACCCCTATTGATTTTGAGGTCACTAGGTCAAAGGTCAAGGTCACAGTGACAAAAATCGTATACACACAATGGCTGCCACTACAACGGACAGCCCATATGGGGGGCATGCATGTTTTACAAACAGCCCTTGTTTGTATATTGCATTAAATTGAGTTTATTAGCCTCATACACTCTGACGCACTTAGGATATATTTAATTACATGTATACTTTCGATAATTATTTATGTTCTAGTGTAATGTATAATAACTCATAATGTATAATAATTCATGTATGCATTGTTGTGACCAAACGATTTTATTTCTTTGCATAACTTTATTTTGTATAATCATAAACTGTGTATTGTGGAAACACTGTATCATGTATGCTTAATTTGTCCACTTGGGCTTTTGGCTTTCTGGATGGATTGTTTAATAAACTATGTTCTAAAAAATGCAAAGGTTTCGTGTCCGCTCAATTATTTTGCTATGTATGGTCGGATTAAAATATTACTTGGCATGAGTATTAACCACAAGAGTATATGTGAAATACTCAACAGCCAGACGTCAAGGTCAAACGGTGCTATATAACTTTGACAATAATCAATGTAAATACCTAATTATGACAGTGTTTGGTGTCCAATAAATCATTTTGCCGTGCATGGTCCATTTTAATGACAATTGGCATAAGAAAAAAACACAATACATGTCGTTTGATATGTCACGTGAAAGAATCGAGATGCTGATGTCAAGGTCAAGGTAAAAAGGTGCTTTGGAACTTTGACAAAAAAAAAACAATGTAACAATGTGATCATCACAGTGTTTTGTTTCCACTAAATAACTTCACTAAACATGTTTGGATTTTTATAATACTTTTCATAAATAATAGCCACAAGTATGATGTGATGCGCAAAAGGCTAAAGATGCTAAAGATGCTGATGTGAAGCTCAAACGGTGCTATTGAACTTTCACAAAAAACAATATAAAATACTAAGTTTTTCAGTTGTTCGTGAACGCTAAATAACTTCACTATACACAATATAAATATGTGTCGCGTAAAAGACTCGTAATGCTGATGTCTTCTTTTATTTCATAATCTTTGTAATTGTTATCAAGACATTTCTTTTTCATTTATACCAATACTGTTGTCATGTTATTGGGCGTGCTTTTAAAACTGAGCCAAGTATTGCGAAAACGGGTCTTATGTCTTAGGAGTTCCGAGTTCCAACTTGTTCTCTTATTTTTCATAATCTTTGTAATTGATATCAAGATTTTTTTCATTTATGTCAATACTTTCGTCATGTTATTGGACGTGCTTTTAAAACTGAGCCACGTATTGCGAAAACGGGTCTTATGTCTTAGGAGATCCGACAAGCCTGCCATTCGACTTTTGAAATTTAAAATTACACAACTTTTGAAACTATAATTAATTTTGATGTTATTGTGTTATATATCATGGGCACAACGCTTAAATTGTATTGCATTATGTCATTATGCTATGTATTATAGGCCGGAGGCCTTGATTTACTCCATTAACTGTTCTGTTCTGTTCTGTCAAGTCCTGAAGATCAAGGTCCAATGGTGTTTTTGCACTGTGGCAAACATAACTAATAAGTCCGAATCAACACCGGGGTTCATGTCCGCAAAATAACAACACCATACATGGTCGGGATTTTAATAATACTTGGCGAGAGTAATACCCACAAGTGAATAATATGTCTCGTGAAAGACGCATGATGATACAGATAAACGTTGCTTTTGAACTTTGACAAAAATCGATGTAAAATTAAATGTCATCATCAAAGTGGTTTTTGTCCACCATATAGCGTCGCTATACATGGTCGTATTTTAATGCTCCTTGATATAAATAACAACCACAGTAGTATTGTGTGTCGCATGTGATAATCGAGGTGCTGATATCAAGATAAAAAAAGTATTTTTATAACGTTGACAATTCAATGAAAAAAAATTATTACAATGTTTTTGGTTCACGCAGTGATATCGTCATTCTTAACTTGATTTTCAAATTACTTATGTTGCGGTGCCAGGCATCCGTGTATCGTTTTTTTTCATCTTAATGTAATTAATTGTGATATGTTGTATTTTCTGATCGCACTCATTCACGAATCATCATACTCGCCCTGGGAGAGGCAACGTCGCACATTGCGTATAATTTTTACACTTACACACCTCTAGATTCAAACAAGCGTATTGAAATTATCAGCTTATTTTACAGAACAGTCCATGGGAAAAGCACAAAAACGTAAAAACAGTAGTAACAACTCTAGTAGTAGCAATGGACCAAATCAAAGCGCCGAAGGCACTGAAATAGTTCGCTGTTGTCGTCCTTGATTAGCTTGTGCGCATTCCACAGGCTCATCAGTGTGCACAGGCTAATCTTGTTTAACATGCATTAAGCACCGTTTTCCCTGAAAGCAGCCGATATGTACATATTTCAATGATAACCACTAGACTGGCCAATTACATCTTACAAGCTGGTAAATACAGTCACTGCAGTATAGTAGAACAGACGCTCCTTAGCATATGTCGTCTGCAGTGCAGATAGGCAGCTGTAATCGTTCCTAGCATAGTGAGTTGCGCTTCTTAGCGTTAGCGTAGCTTAGGCTTCCAAGCACATACTGATTGCAAAACATGGTCTGTAAATTCATTCGGCCGCTAACGCGACCAACTAAAAATGAACAGAAGATAGCTGCCCAAAACAAGGGTATTGCCAAAAACAAGGGCATTTCTGGTGGGTCGAAAGAGTCAACAAAGAGTGTAGTGAGGGAAATAGGCAGTGTTAATTGCAAAGTGAGTGACGCTATCCATGTTGCTCATTCCGTGTTATTCAGTGACCCTGTCATGGATAACTCGGTGTTCGCACCAAGTGCAGGAGAGGCCGGAAATGGAACAGAGAGACGCATCATATCACAGGTCAGCCACCCACCAACTCTGTAATAAGAGTTTCATAGTATCCATGGAAAGGCGATGAACATTAAATTTTCGGTCATAAACAAAAAGTAAGAAACATTAGAGAAACTTGAGAAAAAAGTAAATGGTGTAGAGTCAGATCTGTGCAAACTTTGGAATGTTGTACCAGACACCAACACAATTCTAACTGAAAAGCTGCATAAGATCGCGGACAACGTTTCGCTGCTTAAACTCGCAGTGGCAGAATCACAGAGCGCCATTCCAAAATAACAACATAAATCAGAATTAACGCAGTCCTTAAAATTACATGCAGGCGCATCAATGCGAAACAATTTAATAATCATCGGCATAAGTTACCGTCCGTCTGAAACCCCGACGATACTTAACGAATACTTCGTTCTTTTATGACTGAAAACCTACAAAAATTATTTGAGCAGGTATGTATATTAGTATATATACATACCTGGTTTTGAGCGAGTACATCGTATTGGCGGGAACCGATCACATCCACGTTCAATTGGCGCCAAACTCTCACTAGTCAATGACCGAGAAAACGTGCGAAAATCTAGCCGGAACCTTAGGGAAACCAATTACTAATGTGAGTGAACAGTTTCCAAAGGACATTGCCGACCGACGCAGAAGCTTAATGCCTGCCTTCCGGAAAGCTCGCGCTGATGGCAAGAGATGCTTGTCTCAGCTATGACACCCTGACAGCGCAACAACGAATAATAGCAGCGGTAGCAGCGGTAGCAGCAAGTAGGGGCTTCCGGAGGCTAACATAAAATTACTCTCTTGGAACGTTCAGGAACTTACAAATATTTAACTTAGTGATGACGACTTTGTAAACTATATTCGTAAATTTTATAATTATTTTATTGTTTGAAACATGGCCAAATAACTATTCTTCTTATGACATCGTTGGTCATGAATGTTAACTTTTTAACAGGGAATTTCAGAATAAAAAATCTAAACGATGTAGTGGCGGAATAGCAATTAATGTTTAGCAATCCTTTGCGAGGGAATTTCTTTTGTAAAAAGTTATCATGATGCTATTGCGTGGTTTAAATTAGATAAGGTACTTTTTTAGTTTAACGGACGATATTTCCCTGGCTAGTGTGTACATCTGGCATTAGCTATTTCCTATTAATAATATTTGAAATGTTAATTTATTTGATATTTCACAAAAAATATATATCAATTTCAAACAAATGGCAAAGTTTTTTTAGCCGGCGATTGGAACGCTCGAGTAGGAAATAAGCGAGATTTTATTGTTTGGGACCTCACAATTAATCCCATAAATGACCAGTCTTACGCAAGTGACTCTCAACTTACCCGGAATTCAATAGAATCAAAAACTAATTGTTTGGGTAAGAAGCTTGACATGTGCATATCGCTCTCATCGAGGATAGCTAAACAATGATAGTTTAGGAGCTTTAGAGTATATGGATCCACGTGGTTCTAGTGTCATTGAATACGTGTTACCACGTGAAGAAAACTTTAATCTTATAACACGTTTTAACGTTGACTCTTATTCAGTATGGTCAGATCATGGTCCACTGCTATTTAATATCAAGTGTAATACTGCATTATCGGGAAGTGTTAAATGAATCTAGTACAACACGTATTAGTTGGTTGGATCAGAATCGTGACGAATTTCGACAAAAATTAATCTCAAATTCACATATGTTAAACAGTATTATCGATGATATCGATTGTAATAGCTTTGACAGTAATGATTATTGTGTGGCGAGATTCTTAAAAGTACTCAGCGAATCTGGTGAGCCTAGCATATGTCCGATACACCCTGTTCAGGAAATCCCAACTAGATTATGCACATTCTGTGCCATTCACCCGTGCAATTGAAAATAGTACTCCAAATAGATATTACACGTGCGTTGTTTTTGCGCCAAGGCGTGTTGTGTGAGTTATTTACAAGCCTTTAACTTTACAGTGGTAAATACTGGCAGAGAGCAAGACATCGTTGGACATCGAAGCAAAATGTGCACCATGGTCATGTATATCGCAACATATAACACCAAAAAGATGTTGCCCATATTCTGTTAATGCCCCGCAGCGTATTGTTGCACTCATTCACATGCCTCAGACTGCACGATGGTTTGTACCCGCTCGTGGACAGACACCGTTGCGCGTTTGAGGATAAATAGAACTCAAAATAGATATAGCACTTTCTGTACTCTGGAAAAAATCAAGTCCAGTCCGATAGAGCACAGGTGGTGTGAATGGTCCGAAATGAAATATTTTACGGAATCACACGCCTAGCATATGTCCGATACACCCTGGTCAGGAAATCCCAACTAGATTATGCACATTCTGTGCCATTCACCCGTGCAATTGAAAATAGTACTCCAAATAGATATAACACGTGCGTTGTTTTTGCGCCAAGGCGTGTTGTGTGAGTTATTTACAAGCCTTTAACTTAACAGTGGTAAATACTGGCAGAGAGCAAGACATCGTTGGACATCGAAGCAAAATGTGTACATATGCATTGCCTTTGCACCATGGTCATGTAATTCCAACCAGATATTGCACATTGCGCGCTCTATATATCGCAACATATAACATCAAAAAGATGTTGCCCATATTCTGTTAAAGCCCCGCAGCGTATTGTTGCACTCATTCACATGCCTCAGACTGCATGATGGTTTATACCCGCTCGTGGACAGACACCGTTGCGCGTTTGAGGATAAATAGAACTCAAAATAGTTATAGCACTTTCTGTACTATGGAAAAAATCAAGTCCAATCCGATAGAGCACAGGTGGTGTGAATAGTCCGAAATGAAATATTTTACGGAATCACACGCCTAGCATATGTCCGATACACCCTGGTCAGGAAATCCCAACTAGATTATGCACATTCTGTGCCATTCACCCGTGCAATTGAAAATAGTACTCCAAATAGATATTACACGTGCGTTGTTTTTGCGCCAAGGCGTGTTGTGTGAGTTATTTACAAGCCTTTAACTTTACAGTGGTAAATACTGGCAGAGAGCAAGACATCGTTGGACATCGAAGCAAAATGTGTACATATGCACTGCCTTTGCAGCATGGTCATGTAATTCCAACTAGATATTGCACATTGCGCGCTCTATATATCGCAACATATAACACCAAAAAAGATGTTGCCCATATTCTGTTAATGCCCCGCAGCGTATTGTTGCACTCATTCACATGCCTCAGACTGCACGATGGTTTTTACCCGCTCGTGGACAGACACCGTTGCGCGTTTGAGGATAAATAGAACTCAAAATAGATATAGCACTTTCTGTACTATGGAAAAAATCAAGTCCAGTCCGATAGAGCACAGGTGGTGTGAATGGTCCGAAATGAAATATTTTACGGAATCACACGCCTAGCATATGTCCGATACACCCTGGTCAGGAAATCCCAACTAGATTATGCACATTCTGTGCCATTCACCCGTGCAATTGAAAATAGTACTCCAAATAGATATTACACGTGCGTTGTTTTTGCGCCGAGGCGTGTTGTGTGAGTTATTTACAAGCCTTTAACTTAACAGTGGCAAATACTGGCAGAGAGCAAGACATCGTTGGACATCGAAGCAAAATGTGTACATATGCACTGCCTTTGCACCATGGTCATGTAATTCCAACCAGATATTGCACATTGCGCGCTATATATACCGCAACATGTAACACCAAAAAAGATGCTGCCCATATTCTGTTAATGCCCCGCAGCGTATTGTTGCACTTATTCACATGCCTCAGACTGCACGATGGTTTATACCCGCTCGTGGACAGACACCGTTGCGCGTTTGAGGATAAATAGAACTCAAAATAGATATAGCACTTTCTGTACTATGGAAAAAATCAAGTCCAGTCCGATAGAGCACAGGTGGTGTGAATGGTCCGAAATGAAATATTTTACGGAATCACACGCCTAGCATATGTCCGATACACCCTGGTCAGGAAATCCCAACCAGATTATGCACATTCTGTGCCATTCACCCGTGCAATTGAAAATAGTACTCCAAATAGATATAACACGTGCGTTGTTTTTGCGCCGAGGCGTGTTGTGTGAGTTATTTACAAGCCTTTAACTTAACAGTGGTAAATACTGGCAGAGAGCAAGACATCGTTGGACATCGAAGCAAAATGTGTACATATGCATTGCCTTTGCACCATGGTCATGTAATTCCAACCAGATATTGCACATTGCGCGCTCTATATATCGCAACATATAACATCAAAAAGATGTTGCCCATATTCTGTTAAAGCCCCGCAGCGTATTGTTGCACTCATTCACATGCCTCAGACTGCATGATGGTTTATACCCGCTCGTGGACAGACACCGTTGCGCGTTTGAGGATAAATAGAACTCAAAATAGATATAGCACTTTCTGTACTATGGAAAAAATCAAGTCCAATCCGATAGAGCACAGGTGGTGTGAATGGTCCGAAATGAAATATTTTACGGAATCACACGCCTAGCATATGTCCGATACACCCTGGTCAGGAAATCCTAACTAGATTATGCACATTCTGTGCCATTCACCCGTGCAATTGAAAATAGTACTCCAAATAGATATAGCACGTGCGTTGTTTTTGCACCGAGGCGTGTTGTGTGAGTTATTTACAAGCCTTTAACTTTACAGTGGTAAATACTGGCAGAGAGCAAGACATCGTTGGACATCGAAGCAAAATGTGTACATATGCATTGCCTTTGCACCATGGTCATGTAATTCCAACTAGATATTGCACATTGCGCGCTATATATACCGCAACATATAACACCAAAAAAGATGTTGCCCATATTCTGTTAATGCCCCGCAGCGTATTGTTGCACTTATTCACATGCCTCAGACTGCACGATGGTTTATACCCGCTCGTTGACAGACACCGTTGCGCGTTTGAGGATAAATAGAACTCAAAATAGTTATAGCACTTTCTGTACTATGGAAAAAATCAAGTCCAATCCGATAGAGCACAGGTGGTGTGAATAGTCCGAAATGAAATATTTTACGGAATCACACGCCTAGCATATGTCCGATACACCCTGGTCAGGAAATCCCAACTAGATTATGCACATTCTGTGCCATTCACCCGTGCAATTGAAAATAGTACTCCAAATAGATATTACACGTGCGTTGTTTTTGCGCCAAGGCGTGTTGTGTGAGTTATTTACAAGCCTTTAACTTTACAGTGGTAAATACTGGCAGAGAGCAAGACATCGTTGGACATCGAAGCAAAATGTGTACATATGCACTGCCTTTGCAGCATGGTCATGTAATTCCAACTAGATATTGCACATTGCGCGCTATATATATCGCAACATATAACACCAAAAAAGATGTTGCCCATATTCTGTTAATGCCCCGCAGCGTATTGTTGCACTCATTCACATGCCTCAGACTGCACGATGGTTTTTACCCGCTCGTGGACAGACACCGTTGCGCGTTTGAGGATAAATAGAACTCAAAATAGATATAGCACTTTCTGTACTATGGAAAAAATCAAGTCCAGTCCGATAGAGCACAGGTGGTGTGAATGGTCCGAAATGAAATATTTTACGGAATCACACGCCTAGCATATGTCCGATACACCCTGGTCAGGAAATCCCAACTAGATTATGCACATTCTGTGCCATTCACCCGTGCAATTGAAAATAGTACTCCAAATAGATATTACACGTGCGTTGTTTTTGCGCCGAGGCGTGTTGTGTGAGTTATTTACAAGCCTTTAACTTAACAGTGGCAAATACTGGCAGAGAGCAAGACATCGTTGGACATCGAAGCAAAATGTGTACATATGCACTGCCTTTGCACCATGGTCATGTAATTCCAACCAGATATTGCACATTGCGCGCTATATATACCGCAACATGTAACACCAAAAAAGATGCTGCCCATATTCTGTTAATGCCCCGCAGCGTATTGTTGCACTTATTCACATGCCTCAGACTGCACGATGGTTTATACCCGCTCGTGGACAGACACCGTTGCGCGTTTGAGGATTAATAGAACTCAAAATAGATATAGCACTTTCTGTACTATGGAAAAAATCAAGTCCAGTCCGATAGAGCACAGGTGGTGTGAATGGTCCGAAATGAAATATTTTACGGAATCACACGCCTAGCATATGTCCGATACACCCTGGTCAGGAAATCCCAACTAGATTATGCACATTCTGTGCCATTCACCCGTGCAATTGAAAATAGTACTCCAAATAGATATAACACGTGCGTTGTTTTTGCGCCGAGGCGTGTTGTGTGAGTTATTTACAAGCCTTTAACTTAACAGTGGTAAATACTGGCAGAGAGCAAGACATCGTTGGACATCGAAGCAAAATGTGTACATATGCATTGCCTTTGCACCATGGTCATGTAATTCCAACCAGATATTGCACATTGCGCGCTCTATATATCGCAACATATAACATCAAAAAGATGTTGCCCATATTCTGTTAAAGCCCCGCAGCGTATTGTTGCACTCATTCACATGCCTCAGACTGCATGATGGTTTATACCCGCTCGTGGACAGACACCGTTGCGCGTTTGAGGATAAATAGAACTCAAAATAGATATAGCACTTTCTGTACTATGGAAAAAATCAAGTCCAATCCGATAGAGCACAGGTGGTGTGAATGGTCCGAAATGAAATATTTTACGGAATCACACGCCTAGCATATGTCCGATACACCCTGGTCAGGAAATCCTAACTAGATTATGCACATTCTGTGCCATTCACCCGTGCAATTGAAAATAGTACTCCAAATAGATATAACACGTGCGTTGTTTTTGCACCGAGGCGTGTTGTGTGAGTTATTTACAAGCCTTTAACTTTACAGTGGTAAATACTGGCAGAGAGCAAGACATCGTTGGACATCGAAGCAAAATGTGTACATATGCATTGCCTTTGCACCATGGTCATGTAATTCCAACTAGATATTGCACATTGCGCGCTATATATACCGCAACATATAACACCAAAAAAGATGTTGCCCATATTCTGTTAATGCCCCGCAGCGTATTGTTGCACTTATTCACATGCCTCAGACTGCACGATGGTTTATACCCGCTCGTTGACAGACACCGTTGCGCGTTTGAGGATAAATAGAACTCAAAATAGTTATAGCACTTTCTGTACTATGGAAAAAATCAAGTCCAATCCGATAGAGCACAGGTGGTGTGAATAGTCCGAAATGAAATATTTTACGGAATCACACGCCTAGCATATGTCCGATACACCCTGGTCAGGAAATCCCAACTAGATTATGCACATTCTGTGCCATTCACCCGTGCAATTGAAAATAGTACTCCAAATAGATATTACACGTGCGTTGTTTTTGCGCCAAGGCGTGTTGTGTGAGTTATTTACAAGCCTTTAACTTTACAGTGGTAAATACTGGCAGAGAGCAAGACATCGTTGGACATCGAAGCAAAATGTGTACATATGCACTGCCTTTGCAGCATGGTCATGTAATTCCAACTAGATATTGCACATTGCGCGCTATATATATCGCAACATATAACACCAAAAAAGATGTTGCCCATATTCTGTTAATGCCCCGCAGCGTATTGTTGCACTCATTCACATGCCTCAGACTGCACGATGGTTTTTACCCGCTCGTGGACAGACACCGTTGCGCGTTTGAGGATAAATAGAACTCAAAATAGATATAGCACTTTCTGTACTATGGAAAAAATCAAGTCCAGTCCGATAGAGCACAGGTGGTGTGAATGGTCCGAAATGAAATATTTTACGGAATCACACGCCTAGCATATGTCCGATACACCCTGGTCAGGAAATCCCAACTAGATTATGCACATTCTGTGCCATTCACCCGTGCAATTGAAAATAGTACTCCAAATAGATATTACACGTGCGTTGTTTTTGCGCCGAGGCGTGTTGTGTGAGTTATTTACAAGCCTTTAACTTAACAGTGGCAAATACTGGCAGAGAGCAAGACATCGTTGGACATCGAAGCAAAATGTGTACATATGCACTGCCTTTGCACCATGGTCATGTAATTCCAACCAGATATTGCACATTGCGCGCTATATATACCGCAACATGTAACACCAAAAAAGATGCTGCCCATATTCTGTTAATGCCCCGCAGCGTATTGTTGCACTTATTCACATGCCTCAGACTGCACGATGGTTTATACCCGCTCGTGGACAGACACCGTTGCGCGTTTGAGGATAAATAGAACTCAAAATAGATATAGCACTTTCTGTACTATGGAAAAAATCAAGTCCAGTCCGATAGAGCACAGGTGGTGTGAATGGTCCGAAATGAAATATTTTACGGAATCACACGCCTAGCATATGTCCGATACACCCTGGTCAGGAAATCCCAACTAGATTATGCACATTCTGTGCCATTCACCCGTGCAATTGAAAATAGTACTCCAAATAGATATAACACGTGCGTTGTTTTTGCGCCGAGGCGTGTTGTGTGAGTTATTTACAAGCCTTTAACTTAACAGTGGTAAATACTGGCAGAGAGCAAGACATCGTTGGACATCGAAGCAAAATGTGTACATATGCATTGCCTTTGCACCATGGTCATGTAATTCCAACCAGATATTGCACATTGCGCGCTCTATATATCGCAACATATAACATCAAAAAGATGTTGCCCATATTCTGTTAAAGCCCCGCAGCGTATTGTTGCACTCATTCACATGCCTCAGACTGCATGATGGTTTATACCCGCTCGTGGACAGACACCGTTGCGCGTTTGAGGATAAATAGAACTCAAAATAGATATAGCACTTTCTGTACTATGGAAAAAATCAAGTCCAATCCGATAGAGCACAGGTGGTGTGAATGGTCCGAAATGAAATATTTTACGGAATCACACGCCTAGCATATGTCCGATACACCCTGGTCAGGAAATCCTAACTAGATTATGCACATTCTGTGCCATTCACCCGTGCAATTGAAAATAGTACTCCAAATAGATATAACACGTGCGTTGTTTTTGCACCGAGGCGTGTTGTGTGAGTTATTTACAAGCCTTTAACTTTACAGTGGTAAATACTGGCAGAGAGCAAGACATCGTTGGACATCGAAGCAAAATGTGTACATATGCATTGCCTTTGCACCATGGTCATGTAATTCCAACTAGATATTGCACATTGCGCGCTATATATACCGCAACATATAACACCAAAAAAGATGTTGCCCATATTCTGTTAATGCCCCGCAGCGTATTGTTGCACTTATTCACATGCCTCAGACTGCACGATGGTTTATACCCGCTCGTTGACAGACACCGTTGCGCGTTTGAGGATAAATAGAACTCAAAATAGTTATAGCACTTTCTGTACTATGGAAAAAATCAAGTCCAATCCGATAGAGCACAGGTGGTGTGAATAGTCCGAAATGAAATATTTTACGGAATCACACGCCTAGCATATGTCCGATACACCCTGGTCAGGAAATCCCAACTAGATTATGCACATTCTGTGCCATTCACCCGTGCAATTGAAAATAGTACTCCAAATAGATATTACACGTGCGTTGTTTTTGCGCCAAGGCGTGTTGTGTGAGTTATTTACAAGCCTTTAACTTTACAGTGGTAAATACTGGCAGAGAGCAAGACATCGTTGGACATCGAAGCAAAATGTGTACATATGCACTGCCTTTGCAGCATGGTCATGTAATTCCAACTAGATATTGCACATTGCGCGCTATATATATCGCAACATATAACACCAAAAAAGATGTTGCCCATATTCTGTTAATGCCCCGCAGCGTATTGTTGCACTCATTCACATGCCTCAGACTGCACGATGGTTTTTACCCGCTCGTGGACAGACACCGTTGCGCGTTTGAGGATAAATAGAACTCAAAATAGATATAGCACTTTCTGTACTATGGAAAAAATCAAGTCCAGTCCGATAGAGCACAGGTGGTGTGAATGGTCCGAAATGAAATATTTTACGGAATCACACGCCTAGCATATGTCCGATACACCCTGGTCAGGAAATCCCAACTAGATTATGCACATTCTGTGCCATTCACCCGTGCAATTGAAAATAGTACTCCAAATAGATATTACACGTGCGTTGTTTTTGCGCCGAGGCGTGTTATGTGAGTTATTTACAAGCCTTTAACTTAACAGTGGTAAATACTGGCAGAGAGCAAGACATCGTTGGACATCGAAGCAAAATGTGTACATATGCATTGCCTTTGCACCATGGTCATGTAATTCCAACCAGATATTGCACATTGCGCGCTATATATATCGCAACATATAACACCAAAAGATGTTGCACATATTCTGCTAATGCCCCGTTGTGTATTGTTGCACTCAATCACATGCCTCAGACTTGACAATGAATTATACCCGCTCGGGGACAGACAACGTTGCGCGTTTGAGTATAATTTATACACATATATTGCCATAAACGCTGTTCAATTATTTCCAAAAAGTGCACGATTCATGGTTTCGGCACATATAACTCCAAATAGACATGGCGCATGTGTTGTTTTTGCTCTGAAGCGCATTGTATAGCTCCTTCACATACCTTTAACTTGACAAAGGTTGACTCTCGCTCGAAGAAAGACAATGTTGCATATCTCAGTAGAATTTATTCACAATAATATTGCGCGCTATCGATTAATATAGCACCACATATTTGTTACATGCTCCGTAGTGTATCGTTGCACTCATCCACGCGCCTTATACTTGACAACGTATGATACTCGCTCGGAAAAAAACTTTTAACGTCTGAGTATAATTTATACACATTTATTTTATATTTTTACAAATTCGCTAACGGAAATCATATCCTTCTGTTAACGTTAACCGGTAATTAAGCGTCCATAGACCGTTTGTACCTGTGGCCTTCTCGACTCGTGTTTGAAGCAAACGCAAAATAGTTCCCGTAATAGATTAAAAACTTGAGATTTAAATTTTTAAACGCATACATATGGTAACTAATTTTATCATAATATCTGATTTCTAATAAGAATCCTTCATCCGTATACAATATCTTTATAAACAATATTTATTGTATCAATCCTCATTTGATTGACGTGTAATATCTATTGGTACCGTTATTTGTGTCATATCTATATTGAATACAATGACACCCTTTAATTGATGCACAAGTCTGTATCCGGTCCGTCTAAAATACGTATATGACTCATATCCGCGGATATGAACGAAAAGTGCGGATATGAACGAATATAGGCAATATGTATGCGTTTTTTGCAGTTTTTTTATGAAAAAATCACTGTTGAATAAAACATTCACAATTTGTGATAAATCTGTTAACATTGCCTCAAAAAAGAGCAATGTAATAGACATTATCATGTTTCCAACACTAAATTCATATCCGAGACCATGACGAAGGCTACACACCACCAACAATATTACTCCACAATTGTTTGCACTCTGGACCCAACCGGCCTACTCTTTACGGAGAATCCAAAGATGGACGAAGTGTTACGATTGATTTGTGTGTGTGTTAGTTTACACAATGTTTTGTATACATACAAATGTTATATAATATACTGAATATATAAATATGTTTGATATCTGAATGTATATACTCGTAGGAAATAAGTAATATCGTACGATTAAGACAACAAATGCGACAAAATTACTTAATCTACAAGTATACAATACCTTCATCGTTTGAAAAATAAAACAACAACAATAACAACCAAAAGCACATACATTATAAAAATATTACATGTGTGATACGGTGAAAGTAAATTTGTCAACTTGGGGATTTTCCCGATTTTTTTCCCGCTGGGTTTAACAGTATTTCTATGTAACGATGGCCTATGGGAATCAACATTGCGAATTAACGTGAGGTATACTATACAAATTAAATAACAATTAGGTATGTGAACAATTTGGGTACTATAAAAGTGGCCGAATTGATAACTTTAAACTGAATACATTAGCGCGTCTCTGTGTTGGCAGGCTTAATATTGCCAATTCTTTTTTGTTTTATTTTCGCTTTGCATTAAACGTACATATTTTAACATACTCGATTGGGTTTAGAAATATGTTATAATAATCTTTACGAATATGGATATATATATATATATATATATATATATATATATATATATATATATATATATATATATATATATATATATATATATATATATATATATATATATAATTTCAATATTTAATATGTGCCGTGGGAAAACGTTAATTGGCCAATATTTTCAGCATTTCTGATTATCCAACTTGCTTATATATGCTGTTTAAAAAAAATCTTTATACATAAAGAGATATTCAATATTCTAGTCTTTTCCGCTAAGTACTAATATAGAAATCGCGGGTTCTTAGCTTTAGGATGAATGATTCTATTTTAACTGCGTTCGGATATTACCATATTTTGTGTAAACCAGAGGATTGAAGTATAAAGCGCACCTGTGAGGCCCAGTTTGTACGAGAATTGTTAACATTTATGTTACTTAACTGTTCATTTAAAATGGTATTTAATAAACATTTTCTCGTTTAACCGAGTGAATCTTTAAAAAGTATTTAAAGGGGCATTCTCACGTTTTGGTAAATTGACAACTTAAAAACTTTTGTTTCAGAGTCGCAAATTTTTGTTTCAGGTATGATATTTGTGAGGACACAGTAATACTGAACATTTACCGTGCTCCAAAATATCCATGATATGCATCTATTGACGATTTGAAATCCTGGAAATAAAGTTATGTAGAAAGTTCTGTTGTTTTCGTTATATTTTGTGAAACTACGAGGAGTGCATATATAAAGTAAAAATACACCTCCCGATAACATCAGCATGGATGTCCGTGTGGTCGAATCGGAGAACTTTTACTTCAGGACGCCAGAGGTCAGTGGTTCGAATCCAGTTGAGGGTTACATTTTTTAAATTGTATTTTTTACTTGAGATTTTAGGTCCAATGTTTAAATTTATCAATATAAAGCATTTATTGACAAACTTTAATACGTGTCAAAATCTGTGAAAAGTCCCCTTTAAAGGGATCTTTTCGCGGTTTGGTAAATTGACAAAATTGAAAAAAGTTGTTTCAGATTCGCAAATTTTCGTTTAAGTTATGATATTTGTGAGGAAACACTATTACTGAACATTTACCATAGTCCAATATAGCCATTATAAGTATCTTTTGACGATTTGAAAACCTAAAAATTATAAAGCGTTGCAACGCGAAACGATTGAATAATTTGGAGAGTTCTGTTGTTGTCGTTTAAATTTACTAAACTACGAAGATTGCTTATATAAGGTATAAAATACTCTACCTGTGTATTTTCGGCGGAATAGCCGAGAGGGCTTGTGCGTTTTTACTTCAGACTAATTCCAGGACTCCGGCGGTCACTGGTTCGAGCCCTGGTACCGGCTACTTTTTTTTCCTTTTTTAAATGTTATTCTTGATTTTTTACTGGAGCTTTTAAGATCCAATGTTTACATTTATCAATATAAATCATTTAATGAAAAACTTCAAAATATGCCAAAATCTGTGAAAAGGCCCCTTTAATCTTTCTGAAGTATCTTTCAATATACAATAAAAATCTTTCCAATTCGCTATACAATGCAAACGTATTTGAAGAGGATTTATCATTAAAAGCCCATTTACAAAACAGTGTGCCCTTTCTATAGTATCACATTGATCATAACCCAAAATTTCCGAACAGTAATTTATGACTGATAGTACATAAAATTCAAACAGATTGAACATTATATTTTTTTGTATTTTGTTATTCTTAATAAAATAATAGTGCATATCAGGATCGTTATCCTTTTTTTCGCACGTGTTCGTAGCTAGAGCGAATGATCCACCGCTGGTAAGCACAACCCCTAAGTCGTTGAAAAATGTAAAGACTTTTACTTCTTGGTAATTATAAAACCATTTGTCGTTTACACCTACCCTCCTACCTTACGAACCATCGTTACTTTAGTGTTTATGCCCCCTGTAGCGTGGCATATAGCAGTCGCGCTGTCCGTTCGTCAGTTCGGCATTCAGTTTCCCGGAGGATATTGACGCAACACTTTCAGATAATGAGCTGAGCCGTTTCACCACTCTTTTGAGTTATTCGCCTCTTTAAAGCGTGATTTTCGAATACCACATTTTTTTCCGAAATACGTTCTGCCGTATTTACCTTAAAAAAATGGTAGTATCGAGGTAAGACATATAAAATTTCCATTTCCGTTAACACATTAATGTTTAATAAGTATACCATCTCCGCAATGTCGCAGAAGACACCCATTTTACGTAGTACTTGTTTTTCGCGTTTCTGAAGATTCGCGTCTTCTGAAAATATCATTATTGATAATGCTTGAACTGTTAATAACGTAACATGTTCACACCTACGAAATACTGTTCTACTAAGCGTGCGTATCAGGCATTAATTTTGATTTGGAGTCATGAAACGTAGAAACCTAAACACGAGTAAATAATTTCGATTGTATGATAGCTACAAATCGGATCAGAACAAGAGAGATCTGTCGCTTTGCCGATGAATAACGATGATGCGCATATTGTTCACATTCTGTTTTAGTGCATCTATTTTACTACGATAAGTTCCCGTTTTGCCAAAGTAAATTTACAAAGGGTAATTTTACTCTTTTTTCAGATGGATTAAACGCATGTAGCGGCATTTACAAACATAATTATACTTTTACAATAAAGTTATTACAGTTGACAACACATAAGAAAAATTAAATAAATATGTATTTGCACCTATCGGCATATTGTAGTTTATCGTAAACATATCAAAGTCACCATATAATAACGCATACCGTATTCAGCAGCTGCGTCAAATATCTATTTGAGCAAATTATCAATAATTTAATCAAATTTTATTAAATTCCTATTCAATAAAATAATGCAAATTTATTATATTCCAATATATTGTGTGTGTATTTTTTATTATCGAGAAAATGACATTATTGATATATTAAAAACCTCCAGAAATAAATGATAATATAGATAGCATTTTGTACATGAACTTCGCCGAAACAAGAAAGAACAAGTCGACGAAATTTCTCATTTGCTTCATACTTTAACTGTGGATTACTGTGGATTGAGAGACAACATTTACTTTTGAAAGTTATTGTGCTAATAACGTTTATAATTTTTATATTTAACATTTGATCTGACTACGGATGTTTGTCACCAGCGACATAATCAAAGCACAATTTGTTGAGGAACAAATTGCAAAGCTACAAATGTGATTAAGTGAAAAAAGATATTTCTGATTGAGGTATTAAACCAAGCCAAGATCATAGATGTGTCAACACTACTAGGGGCACTAAAAACCACGTTTCGCCTAAAAATGGGCGTCTTCCGAATATCACACAATACGTAAGAACCGGACTTATGGTCCTTTTGGAGTGACTATGGCAGAAATTCTTGTCTGATAAGGGGCGTGATAGGGGTGTGGTTCAATCCACTAATGGTCTGCGCATATTCTACAGAGCACCCTCATCAGGCAAAAAACCAAACCAAGTTAAAAGAAAAAGGGCAGAAAAGTCGCACACACCTGTGAAACGATTAGTGCTTGGAACAAATCAGTTACAATGAACGTCCTGTCAGTAAAATCAGACTCAACAAAACATACTATAAATTTCACCGACGTTGTTTTTCAATAAAAACATGCACTCGTGTACCGTTAAAATCCACGGTGTTTTATTTTAGCATTTGCATTAATAATATTACTGCTGATAGTCGTGTAATTTTTCTGAATATAGAATACAACGAAAAATATTGATGTTGTTTTAATATCTACTTAGTAAAATAGTCTTGCATTTAATGGCTGGAAGTACTTTTATCTTCAGTGTGTGTTGTATGATATGTGCTGTTTTAAACATACTCGTTAGGGCATTACAGTTAAAATAACGCGTTTTTTCTCACTCACCTTCTGCAAAATGTGTAATTTTTTGAAAAACGGACAACATTCTTACGCTTATGTACGTTCAGACCATAGCTTGTTCACGTTTGTTAACAGCATACGGTCCAAGAAGTAGTAGTAGTAGTAGAGCTAGTGGTAGCAGTGATGGCGATGGTAGTAGTAGTAGTAGTAGTAGTAGTAGTAGTAGTAGTAATAGTAGTAGTAGTAGTAGTAGTAGTAATAGTAGTTGTATTAATAGTAGTAGTAGAAGTAGTAGTAGTAGTAGCAGCAGTAGTAGTAGTAGTAGTAGTAGTAGTAGTAGTAGTAGTAGTAGTAGTAGTAGTAGTAGTAGTAGTAGTAGTAGCAGTATTAGTAGTAGTAATAGTAGTAGTAGTAGAAGTAGTAGTAGTAGTAGTAGTAGAAGTAGTAGTAGTAGTAGTAGTAGTAGTAGTAGTAGTAGTAGTAGTAGTAGTAGTAGTAGCAGCAGCATTAGCAGAAGCAGTAGCAGTAGCAACAGCAGCAGCAGTAGCAGCAGCAGTTGCAGTTACAGCAGCAGCAGAAGTAATAGAACAATTATTAACAATTATGATTATTGTTTTCAGTTTTAAGTTACATTTACCTGTCAAATTTATATCGAATACACGGCATATACCGTTTATACAAGCGCTCTTGTTTCAATTACTCCAGATAGTTAACAATTTTTTTTTAAAGGCACTCACGTTGTACAGCACTGTGACTTAATACTGCATGCACATCTATTTTCTAAAGGGATACTATTCTGTTTATGTCTTGCCTATGCGACAATAAGGAATTGCAGTTAAAATGTGTGATGAAAATTAGCGACTCGTTTATCTAAATTAAAAAGTGTTGTTTATATTGATCAAATAATCGCTGTTTTCTTGTTAGTTTTGTGAATTTTATTAATTTTTTTTCGATAAGACGTTCGAAGATATGCATATATGCCTACCTGTTCAAATATTGTTTTGCCTAATGTCGTTCAATTTCGCTTCTTTGTTCTGCGTCATTATTTGCGTAAATGTATTTCAGTGAAATGGTAAAGCTAAATAACGAAATATTAAGCTATTGTTATATAATGTTTTATTCCGTTAATGGAATTCATTCAAACTAAAATCGTAAAACATGTAATATTCACATATCGTTCAAGGATATTCTTCACCTTAAGTTACCCTCTACAGCAAACCTACATCTGTTAATTTCTTACAATTTAATATTAATAATTTGTATGCTTCATATTTTACACGTTTTTCTTATCAAAATAATTAGTTTTTTATCTTATTTAAAGTTCTGGTTTGAACAATTCCTTGCTTTTGGAATTCATATTGATTTATAACTCTTACATGAATTATTAACATTTTATGACAATATCTCAATATGAACTTTAATGTATCGCCAATTTTCATTTTGTCTCAAAGTCCTTGGACGAAAACACTCTTGTGTCTATGTTTCATGATACAAAAACACAATTTTATTAATAACTCGAATAATTGTATTAACAAAATTACTACCTGCGTTGTATGATGTATTTTGAATTTGTTATGAGAAAAATAATATAGATGTTTTTAATTTACATATTTTACCTAAATCTTAATTTATGAATAATTACACGTGAAACAAACATGTGTAGTCATTGTTTGAGAATGTACATTCAACACAATTAAAAAAATGTTTAATCAAAACTGTTTAGTAATTTTCGTATGATCAATTCTATTCCCCGTTTAGATGCTTTGATATGGAGATATTTAAGCCATATTCCTTATAAGAATTGTAATCTGCGGTAGTCAGCAAGTTCAAAGTTGCATACGTTAAGGAATACTCATGCTTTTAGTTTTATTAAAGTTAAAGCATCGATATGCTATGTCTAAAAAAAACAAAAAAAGTATTCATTAATAATTAAAAAGAAAACACTATATTTTCTAAACGAAGATATCCCTGTTTGCTATGACGACAGTTTAAAAGTGTTTCCTTTTCACGCATTCAAATGGAAATTAAAAAAATTATTGCCTATATGTTTGTAAATTTATTTCACACATATTCCTTCACAACATAGTGCATGCTTTTCTTTCACACTTATTTTGTTTTTCAATTTATATATCACGATATGCATGTACTGTTAAATGGACAATAAAATTGTGTTTTTTTATTCTATAATACCCGTGTGTTTGTATATTTATATTTTTTAACATAGAGAAATATGTGAGTGCGTATGTCTACGAACATTGAAAACTACTTCTCCGTACTGAATCGGCATTTTCATGGAATTTTCGTTAATTACCAATGCATTGTTTAAAATAACATTTAAACATTCATTCAACAATCACGGAAATTGAAATTTCATACAGATTTATGTGAGTTAACCCGAGATTTCTCCCGCATTTTATGACCGTCTTGCGGCTCTTAATGCCCATATATCAATAATTGGCAGGTTCGCAGCGAACATTACCAGGGTAGCCTGAACAGGTTTATTTATATTGCATAAGGGCTGGCAATGTCTGTTTCACAAAAGTAATAGATTATTTTAATCGCAATGAATGTATATTTTAGCATCGGTCGGTAAATATAAAATAAAGATAATATTTTGAGGTTTTCTGTGACCACGCTTTATTACTTTGACATTATACAATAGCAAATTATGTGGTTTTAATTCCATGGCAAATTATTGTAACGCCACGTGTAAGTAAATGGGCCAAACATAAAAGCAATGAGCAAGTATACATTGTCACGTCTAGATACTGGTATATATTTGATTGTCCAATTCATTTTGTTTGTACCATAAAAACATAACAATTATAAAGTTGGTATTTTCGAGTCATTAAAAAGTTTCGTAACCTGCACCACGTACTTAGCCGATAAATAACTCTAAACAATATGTATTTATAATTCCCAATTGATGTATAAACCAAAAAAGCTGTTTTTATCTGATATATATATATATATATATATATATATATATATATATATATATATATATATATATATAGATATATATATATATATATATATGTATATATATATATATATATATATATATATATATATATATATATATATATATATATATATATATATATGTGTGTGTGCGTGTATGTGTTTAAATTGCTATCTGTCGGCGGGGCTTTTGGGTGTGTGGCTGCCGACCAGCTCGTGCCTTGACGGTAAAGTATTATTGACAGGTGGTAATGGGTTCTTCTATTTGGGTACCAGCTCTCTAATCGCATCTCCAAACAATGTAGATAAATATCATAGATACTTTATTACACATCAAATCATGCTTTTAAACATCGATGCATAAATACTGAGTGCAATGATTAAAACATATAAACATATACACACATACATTACACATTATACAGGTCAACAAGTACATATAATACAGGTGCATTGATGTTTCAGGATAGATACAAAAGCATAATTAACGAATAATAGCTTATAGAATAAACTTATCAGACAAGATTTGAACAATCACATGATACAATCAAAGACAAAACATAATGAAAAGCACTAACATGAAACAATGTAGATAAATATCATAGATAATTTATTACATATCAAATCATGTCTGTATACATCAAGATGTAAAATAAATGAAAAACAACAACCCGATTATAATTCATGAGCGATAATAATTATATACAAATGCACCATACGACATATCCATCTAATATATAACAAAAATCCACGTTTATAGTCATGCGACGTGAACATTAATTTGTTACAAATGAGCTTTTATAACGGTTGTTATATTATCGTTATCTTAACGTCATTAAATTCCATTCAATACTGTTCGAGGCATTATCCAAACAAGAAGCAGGGCGATAGGATTAATATATGTATTCATTTTGGAGCAAATAGTCCAAAATATAACACAGGCCTACGTTCATTAAACAACTCTTATTTGTCAAACGCTTTAGATAATTTTATGTGTCAATATATGATTCAGGGCTATTTGTAAAATAAAAAAAATCTATAGCTTTATACAGTTTATATATAAGATAAACATTCTTTTTGGGAAAATAATAATTTATAAACAATAAAGATATATGCATAGATTTACGCTTATACATCAATTTAACAAGACTTTATTTAAAACAAAGTACATTCATTAGACATATTATGCGAAATAAAGTATGTGCTTATCGGAAGATAAATACCATAAAATATATAGAATTTATATATTAATCATACAAATACCGGCTTTACTGGTGCAATTTTGGTATTGGTGTTGTGTAGCCTAACAGCGGTGCTCTGACTTGGCGTTCATATCCGCGAATATGAATTGAGAGTTTATGAAATTAAAAATGCCAATAAAAACGCTTTTAAATTATTTCGATCGTAACATAACACATAAGCGACGTGTATTTTTGTCGCAGAATGATTTTCATCCATTTTTTTTGGGAAAATCCATCTAATAAGCCGTTATTTGTTCATATCCGTACTTTCCATTCATATCCGCGGATATGAGTCATATACGTATTTTAGTCATACCCGTCTGTATCCAATCAATTTAACGACACTAGAAAGCGCTGCTGACGTAGTTGGGACCGGTTTTCCTTTGTATAATATTAGAGTGCTTTTAATTGATAGATAACTGCGAACAGTCTGCTTTTCAAATCGAAAGTTACAGAAGGTGGAAATACCAATGGAAATTAAGCTCGACATCTTTTAAATGTACCATAATACGAATATGCCAATTTCCCACGATGTAATGCAAAAAATGAGTTTTTAAATATAATTTCTTCTTGCCCATACCACCCACGCAAGCTGGTATTAATTTATTCACTTATTTTTGTGTAAGTATCTATTTGCTTGAAAATTAACGAATTGTTAAAGTGACTCTCTCACTGTTTTTCGTATTTTTTTTTTGCAAATCGCCCATTAATGAATTTGCTTACAACAACGTTTTGTGTTTTCATCATTTATAATAAAAAACCGAAACAGTAAACAATGTGCCTGCCCTGGGGTTTGAACCAAAAAGCGCTACCAATTTCGTATGATTTTGAATACAGAGGGCACTTAAAAGCTTAGTCGGTCCTATTCCTACAAATATGAGGTCGATTTACATCGTTATCGGTAGATTAAGCCTAATTATTTGGACTAAGTCCTTGCTTAATTATATACCCCTTCGAAGAAGAGGGGGTATATTGTTTTGCTCATGTCGGTCCGTCCACCAGATGGTTTCCGGATAATAACTCAAGAACGCTTAGGCCTAGGATCATGAAACTTCATAGGTACATTGATCATGACTGGTAGATGGCCTCTTATTGATTTTCAGGTCACTAGGTCAAAGGTCAAGGTCACAGTGACTCTAAATAGTAAAATGGTTTCCGGATGATAACTCAAGAATGCTTACGCCTAGTATGAAACTTCATAGGAACATTGATCATGACTGGCAGATGACCCCTATTGATTTTTAGGTAACTAGGTCAAAGGTCAAGGTCAAAGTGACTCGAAACAGTAAAATAGTTTCCAGATGATAACTCAAGAATGCTTACGCCTAGGATCATGAAACTTCATAGGTACATTGATCATGACTAGCAGATAACCCCTATTGATTTTCACGTCACTAGGTCAAAGGTCACAGTGACAAAAAACGTATTCACACAATGGCTGCGACTACAACTGACGGCCCTTATGGGGGGCATGCATGTTTTACAAACAGCAATTGTTTTCAATTAAGAGCTATATTAGTGTTCTGATTTGAATTATTATCAATAAAGCAACACACATATGTAGCATTTTATTAATCAGGACTTCTATTTTTCTTGTATGAATACAACATACCTTCTTTATTGAATATATTACTATTTTCTATTGTCATTTTACCCAACTGTGAAAAAGTTCTTTTAATGCACACTTACTAATATTTGTATAGATCTACTTGTTCAGAGATTTTTTTCTTTTTGACATACATTTCATTTTATGTGTCTTTTTCTTCTCATTCATTTGTATACATGGATAAATAAATTGTGTTTAGTTATGAATATAAATGTGTTATTTTACTATTTTAAATGTAATGAATACATCCTGTTATTAGCAACATAGTAACATTTTTACAATTTTGCAGGTCTTCTTCCCGTTATTTAATGGTCCGTTATTAAAATCAGCGTAAACGTTAGGATTGGGTTGCTCAAAATAGCGCTGGCTTTTAATGGTCATGAATACAATGTTTCATGATATTGACTGGATTTTTTCTAACAATTGAACTGTTTAAACACAATACTGTTATTTTTTTAAGAACAATGATATAAATGTAGAGATTTATTGTCTTATAAAGGTAAGAGCACAAAGTATGCAAGTCAATTTGTGGAAGTTTTTAGTTGTGAGCGTTAGCTCACGACTAATGTAGAGGCAATTTTGCAAGTCAGTCTGCTTTAGCTACGCTAGGAGCGGTAACTGTAAATCACTATGCTAGTAACGATAACCACTGCCTGTTTATATTTCACTGGTACACTGCAACTTTATGTAAACAATAGGTTTAAGAGCTTGTGTGATGATATTGGCCATTCTAGTGTTTATAACAGCTTGTGCGACGACATTGGCCAGTTTAAACTATATCATATAACACAACATGTACATGATTATATTCTTTAGCAAGGCAACCAAAATTCTAAAGATGGTTGCCAGTGCAGCAACCAATTGTGAAAAAAGAGACATTCTGTTGTTATTTTTTATGCCTCCCTTTGAAGAAGAGGGGGTATATTGCTTTGCACATGTCGGTCTGTCGGTCCGTCCACCAGGTGGTTTCCGGTTGATAACTCAAGAACGCTTGGGCCTAGGATCATGAAACTTCATAGGTACATTGATCATGAATCACAGATGACCCCTTTTGATTTTGAGGTCACTAGGTCAAAGGTCAAGGTCACGGTGACCCAAAATAGTAAAATGGTTTCCGGATGATTACTCAAGAACGCTTATGCCTAGGATCATGTTACTTAATATGTAGATTGATCATGACTTGCAGTTGACCCCTATTGATTTTCAGGTCACTATAACAAAGGTCAAGGTCATGGTGACCTGAAATAGTAAAATGGTTTCCGAATGATAATTCAAGAATGCTAATTGCTACGATCATGAAACTACATAGGTTCATTGATCATGACTCGCAGATGACCCCTATTGATTTTGAGGTCACTAGGTCAAAGGTCAAGGTCATGGTGACCTGAAATAGTAAAATGGTTTCCGGATGATAACTCAAGAACGCTTATGCCTAGGATCATGAAACTTCATAGGTACATTGATCATGACTCGCAGATGACCCCTATTGATTTTGAGGTCACTAGGTCAAAGGTCAAGTTCACAGTGACCCGAAATAGTAAAATGGTTTCCGGATGATAACTGAAGAACGCTTATTCCTAGGATCATGAAACTTAATAGGTAGATTGATCATGACTCTCAGATGACCCCTATTGATTTTCAGGTCACTAGGTCAAAGGTCAAGGTCATGGTGACCCGAAATAGTAAAATGGTTTCCGGATGATAACTCAAGAACGCTTATGGCTAAGATCATGAAACTTCATAGGTACATTGATCATGACTGGCAGATGACCCCTATTGAATTTCAGGTCACTAGATCAAAGGTTAAGTTCACAGTGACAAAAAACATATTCACACAATGGCTGTCACTACAACGGAGAGCCCATATGGGGGGCATGCATGTTTTACAATTAGTCCTTGTTCTAAGTTATCTCTATAACATAAATATGAGAATAATGAGTGCACACACATCTTGACCTGTGCTTTCAGACACACTCTTTATAAATTTGAATGGGTTGTGTTCATTTCAAACTTGCGATATAAAAAGCTAAAACATAAAAATTTTGAAAACTGGGTTGCCTCTAAGATTATGCAATAGGGAAAAACTTCAGTGCTTTGATTTTCTTAACAGACATCTGTGTGCAGAATGGCCGAGTACACAGACAGCTTCACCTCAACGATGATGTCCCAGATTGACGATGAGTTGATGTGTGGTGTATGCCTGGAGCTTTACGACACTCCGACCATTCTGCCTTGTGGTCACAACTTCTGCAAGCAATGCATCGAAGGGATCATTCGGAATGTCAGCTACACCTTCTTGACTCTAGGAGCTCCCACTGCCTTCAAATGTCCTGTCTGTAAGGCACGTGTTAACTATGATGATGTCAGATCCTTGCCAACTAATAGGTAAGTAAACACAAATTTTGTTTTCAACTTGTGGAAATGTTATCACATCCCAAAGATTCAACATTTCTTTTTTGCTTATGTACCAGTATTATTATTAGCTCACCTGAGTGCTCATGGTGAGCTTTTGTGATCGCCTTTTGTCGGTCTTCTGTTGTGAGGGGTCAACATTTGCCTTGTTAACTCTCTAGAGGCCACATTAATTGTCCAATCTTCATGAAATTTGGTCAGAAGATTGGTCTCAATGATATATTGGATGAGTTTGAAAATGGTTATGTTGGCTTGAAAAACATGGCTGCCAAGGGGCGGGGCATTTTTCCTTAAATGGCTATATATGGCTATAGTAAAATCTTGTTAACATTCTAGAGGCCACATTTATTGTCTGATCTTCATGAAACTTGGTCAGAATATTTATCCCAATAATATCTTGGTCAAGTTCGAAAATGATGCCGGTTGGTTGAAAAACATGGCCAACATGGGACAGGGCATTTTTCCTTATATGGCTATAGTAAAACCTTGTTAACACTCTAGAGGCCACATTTATTTTCCCATCTTCATGAAACTTGCTCAGAAGATTTGTCCCAATGATATCTTGGATGAGTTCAAAAAAGGTAACCTTTGCTTGAAAAACATGGCTGCCAAGGGGCGGGGCATTTTTCCTTATATGGCTATATATGGCTATAGTAAAATCTTGTTAACACTCTAGAGGCCACACTTATTGTCCAATCTTCCTGAAACTTACTCAGAAGATCCATCCCAATAATATCTTAGACGAGTTTGAAAATGATGCCGTTTGGTTATAAAACAATTAACATGGCCACCAGGGGACGGGGCATTTTTCCTTATATGGCTTTAGTAAAACCTTGTTAACACACTAGAGACCACATTTATTTTCCGATCTTCATGAAACTTGGTCAGAAGATTCCTCTTATTGGTATCTTGGATGAGTTCGAAAATGATAAAGTTTGCTTGAAAAACATGGCTGCCAGGGAGCGGGGCATTTTTCCTTATATGGCTATAGTAAAATCTTGTTAACACTCTAGAGGCCACATTTATAGTCCGATCTTCATGAAACTCAGTCAGAAGATTTATCCCAATAATATCTTGGACGAGTTCAAAAATGATGCCGGTTGGTTGAAAAACATGGCCACCACAGGGGCGGGGCATTTTTCCTAATAAGGCTGTAGTAAAACCTTGTAAAAACTCTAGAGGTCACATTTATTTTCCGATCATCATGAGACTTGGTCAGAAGATTTGTCCCAATGATATCTTGGATGAGTTCGGAAATGGTTTTGGTTGCTTTAAAAACATGGCCACCAGGGGCGGGGCATTTTTCCTTCTATGGCTATAGTAAAACCTTGTTAACACTCTCCAGGCCATATTCATTGTCCAATCTTCATGAAATTTGGTCAGAAGATTGGTCTCAATTATATCTTGGATGAGTTCGAAAATAAGTATGTTTGCTTGAAAAACATAGCTTCCAAGGGGCGGGGCATTTTTCCTTATATGGCTATAGTAAAATCTTGTTAACACTCTAGAGGCCACATTTACTGTCCGATCTTCATGAAACGTGGATAGAAGATTAATCCCAATAATATCTTGGACGAGTTCAAAAATGATGCCCGTTGGTTAAAAAACATGGCTGCCAGGGGGTGGGGCATTTTTCCTTATATGGCTATAGTAAAACCTTGTTAACACTCTAAAGGCCACATTTATTTTCCGATCTTCATGAAACATGGTCAGAAGATGATCCAATAATATCTTGTTATCTCAGGTAAGCGACTTTGGGCCTTTCAGGTCCTTTTGTTTACAGTATGTCTTATATATGACATATATTAATTTATGCTGAGGTTGAAAGATTCTGTGAATAAATTGTTGTAGCCAAATAAATTTTTCTTTTGCCAGGTATAAAATTGTGTTGACAAATGTCAGCCTAGTATGATCCTTGTTTTCTTACCGGTATTTGTCTTGTCTATGAAACAAAAGTACTAGTTAATTACCTTATCACATAAAACCCAAGCTATTTTATTGCTTAGATCCCTGGAGAGCATTGTGAGATTGTACAAGAGCAGTCAGCCAGTTGACATCTTTGACAAGTCCTGGCACACAGATATGAACATTTCTTCCTCTCACTGCTCAGAACACAACCGTCCCATGGACCAATACTGCGCAGCCTGTGCCCTCGCAATCTGTGGCACATGTGCACAACTGAAACACAGCGGGCACCACATTCAGAAAATTTCAGATGTCACAGCGTTATTACAGGTACAACGTAGTGCATTATGCTTAAAATATTTAACACTTTGCATGCTCGGAAATTTGTCGTCTGCTAAAATGTCTTCTGCTGACTTTGTAAAATTAGCATTTTCTTAGATTTTTTTCAAAGAATACTATCATAATAGCAAACAGTTTGGATCCTGATGAGACGCCACGTTCTGTGGCGTTTCATCTGGATCCAAACTTTTTGCAAAGGTCTTCAAAATTCGGTTCCAGCACTGAAAGAGTTAATATTATAATCAATTGAGCACTTTTTGTTATTGAGTAATGAAAGCAACATTGTTATGATGAAGCGACATTGTAACAACTAAAGTGACATCCTTTAAAATGTATAGGATCATTACAGCATCTTAACATATTATAGCTCTTAATAAGCGATATTTTCAAAAGTGCACAGTAGCTAACAGTTGAGACTCTGTGAATAGGTAATTTAAAAGGATTCTATTTAGTAAGATTGAAATGAGATTTTTATCTTTTTTTTAGATCTATGAACAATTTAAATTGTTTGTTTTGAGTAGTGAATCAGTTAAAATCAATTATTTACTATCATTCTAAATAAATATTATTTCCAGATAAGAACAATTAGTATATGATTGAGAACATTTTTCTGCACTGAAGGACTTTGCATCTGATATCATTCAAATTTGCCTGCATTATTCAATACATAATATTATGATATTCAAGTGAATCCTAGTCTTGTCTACAAATTACAGCATGAAGCATTGGGGAGGGGGTATACTTTAAAACTTAATTGCATGTTCTTACAGGTAGAGCTCACAGACATCTTGGCAGACTTAAAAAAACAGATGCTGCCTATAAACAACCATCTTCATACTATGGAGCAGTTGCTATCGGAAACTAAGGTATATTATATCATTTAGTATTTTTAGTAACACTCTGTGGTTTGGCTAAAGCCTTGTTCACTAACAGGATGCGGCAGACTGACTGACTGCATATTTTTCTTGATTGAAAGGTTGCTGCAATAACATAAGTGAAAGGGTTCAAGCTGATGCATACTATTGTCAAAGACATTTTTGCAAATTTTATTCAAACATTTTAATTGTTATCTGAAACTGTTGTGACACTGTTCATAACTACCGTTACCCACTTTTTGTTGTTTCGATAACAGCCCTTACTGGCTGTAATATGAAAGGATGTAGTATTCTGGAATGAAATAACGGCGGCTATTATGATTATTTGCGTAATGAATTTTTTCGCAAGTTAGCAGCAGGATAGCCTTGTTTCAATGTAAAGTGTCGTTCTATATGAGTCTGTGCAGTCCAGAAAGGCTAATCTGGAATGACACTTTCGACTTTAAAAGAAATGTTTGTTTAAAGGAAGTTTCTTTAAGACAACAATTTGACTGCAAAGGCTTATACTGGGATGCGCTTTAATGTCCATGCATTTAACCCAGTTTTCCCCAAAAGAGACTTTTTTGTCATATTTTGATAGGAGAGTGAAGAGGCCGTGTTAAAGCACCTTGATAGCCAGATCGCAGCATTAATATCGGCTCTGAAGTCCCGCCGTAACGATCTCGCACAAGAATTGTCTCTGCAAAACCAGTCCTTACAGAAACCAGTCAGGACAGAAATCCAGAGATGCAGGTCTCTTAAGGAAGCCACCAATCAAATCATGAGCAAGCTTTCTATTTTAAGGAGAACAAATCCAAGTCGAAAAATTCAGGTATGGATGGGGTTCTAGTGTTGTTGTGTTTGTTTTGGCTCAATTTTTAGCTCGGCTGTTTTCCAAGCAAACCCTAAGTATTGTCATAGCCAGCTCGTCGTCCACCGGCGTCGTGCTAAAACTTTGACATTTTGCTCTAAAATCAAAGTGCTTCCACCTACAACTTTGTAACTTCATATGTGGATGCACCTTGATGAGTTCTATACGCCACACCTATTTTGGGGTCACTAGGTCAAAGGTCAAGGTCAGTGTGACCTCTTAAAAAAATTTATTCTGACAAGCTTTCATTTTATTAAAAAAATGCACCCGCAGCTGAGCGTTGGCACCCGTTATGCAGTGCTCTTGTTGGGTCTCACTATGGCCCCATTTTTCCAAACAAAAAAAGTGTATATTTTCCCAAATGATAGCCAAAAATTCCCAGTCAACATTTTCCAAAAAAAGGATCTTTTTTTCACGACAAATCACATCATACAGTTTATCTGGCTCTATTAGTTAAACCTTAGCTGTTACAATGTCAAAAACACTTATTCTCAATTTCATGGTATTTGCTCGCAAAGACAAAGCACATCTAAATTTTCTAATTTTATACAAAACTAAAAGATTTTTCCTGATTAAAAGGGCTTCCGCAATTCCAAAGTGGTGAAAATACACACTTGGTTCACTTTTTTGTAGGTACTTTGATGGGTATCGTTGGTTGAATAGAAACAAATCAAGGCTCATGAAAGCCTGAAATCTTACAACCAATGCAGTCATGTGTCTCTAGAAAACCTAACTCAAACTGAATTGTGCAGGAACTGGCCAGATGCGTTACAATACATTATTTTCAAAATTGCAAATTTAAATATATACTTATCTCAAATGAAAATTAAGTAAATGTTTTTCAATTAACACGTTTCTATTTCCTCTAGCTACTGCAGAGAACATGTGCAGAATTGAAAACAGTGGTGGGAAATGACTTCAAAGAGTTCTTTAAGTGTTATGAGAGACCAGATCCTGTAAGGCTTGGTTGGACCATAGAGACACTGGCTTTAACAAAGTGCATTAATGATATTGTGTGGAGGAAACCAGAAGGTATGGTGTTTTCTTTTCCCTTTAAACATACATATATTTCAACATGATCTCAAATCTTTTCTTGATTGTTATCTCCACGCTTTTTGAAAAGCGTGGGGATATTGTGGTTATCTCCTCTGTCTGTTCGGCCACTATTATCTCCTACAATATTAGCACCAGAACCTTGAAACTTACACACATGGTAGCTATGAGCATATGTGCGAGGGTTCATTTTGATCTGACCCCTGGGTCAAAAGTTATGGGGGTTGGGGTGGGGCCGGCTCAAAGATTTTCCTGCGACTTGAAAAAGGCTCTTAACTACTGTGTCCCTTAAGATATTGCTTTCATATTTGGTATTCATGTGTATCTGGACAAGACCTTTCCATGCGCATAAATTCTTTGACCCCTGTGACCTTGACCTTGAACTTCGGTCAGCTTTCAGGTTTCGAAATCTGCGACCACAATTCGAAAAAGTCTCATACCTACTGTGTCCCTTCAGGTATTGCTTTCATATTTGGTATGCATGTGTATCTAGACAACACCTTTCCATGCGCACACAATTTTTTGCCCCTGTGACCTTGACCTTGAACTTAGGGTCAGTTTTCAGGTTTTGATATCTGCGACTGCGATTTGAAAAATGGCTCATAACTACTGTGTCTCTTCAGATATTGCTTTCATATTTGGTATTCATGTGTATCTGGACAACACTCTATGGGCATAAAATTGTTAACCTCTGTGACCTTGACCTTGAACTTGGGGCCAGTTTTCAGGTTTTGAAATCTGCTACCGCAATTTGAAAAAGGCTCATAACTTCTGTGTCCTTTCAGACATTGATTTCATATTTGGTATGCATGTGTATCTGGACAACACCTTTCTATGCGCATGAAATGTTTGACCCCTGTGACCTTGACCTTGAACTTGAGGTCAACATTCAAGTTTCAAAATCTGCGACTGCGATTCGAAAAGGCTCACACCTGCTGTGTGCCTTCAGATATTGCTTTCATATTTGGTACGCATGTGTATCTGGAGAAGACCTTTCCATGCGCATTAAATTTTTTACCACTGTGACCTTGACCTTGAACTTAAGGTCCGCGTTTAGATTTCGAAATCTATTATGTGGTTATCTATCCAATCAGAAGAAGTGCAAGCATTTTCATCGGATGAAGGAATTTTTCAACAATGAAGCTTGTGTATTGAAAACACATATAGAGTTACACAGTAGTGGCGCAGAGATGTATTTAGTAGTCAATTGTTTGTGTTAACTCATCTGTTAAATGGTTAAGCTCATCCATCTAATGCTTATGCAAGGGATTATAAAATATAGGCCCAAAGGGACACCTGTATATGAGAGAAGAGATAGAATGCAGTCAAGCATAAAAAGCATGAGAAACTCATGGAATTGAGCCTCAAGAATCTATAAAAGGGCTGAAACTTTTAATTTGTTTAATTACACTTTTAGAATCATTACTGAAAATCTGTCAAAATGTCCAAGTGGGAAAAATGTGAGAAACAATTTAAAACAAGATGGACTTTGAACAGGCTTATCAAAGACAGGCATGAAATTCAACATTTTCATTGTTGTGTACAAGAAAGTTTCTGAGACGCTACTATTTAGTCAATCATTTAACCTCAAAACATAACTTTTCCAAAACAGAAGCAAAAAGATTGGCTATAAGAGAGCATGTTCAGCCATCTCATAAGTCATTCCAATGAGGATGGCATGTACATAATGGACATCAGTGAAGTTGATTCAGTATTAGATTTGTTAGGAGAGCAGGATGGGGTATAGATTTTCACTCATGTGTTAGGTTATTTTACATTAACTTCTTCATTACTACACCGAATTTCTTCAAATTTATACTGAACATCTCTTATGAAAATACAGTCATTCTCAACTTTGCATGGCCCCATTACCAATCCTGGGGCGCCCCTGGGACAAACATGCGGCGTGGAGATACGCGTCGGCCTCTGCCGCGCCATTTCTAGTCAATTAATCTTGCTACAAGGATACTGTTTTGCTTGATTATTACAAAGAGTGTCTAAGCTGTTTATCTTACCCATTTACTGGCATCAGTGTTTTGGACTCATCCATGTCTTTATGGTTGTTTTTCTACATCACTGGCTCTCAATTCCCATATCTAAAATCAAGCAGTATTTGTACAGCATAAATTTGAAAAATGACGCTAATTGGAAGCCAATTGAGAGTCCCCAGGATGCATCTTTTTGAATAACTGGGTTCTTCAAGTCAATCCATTAACAAACAAACCCCTGTAAAGCAATCTTCTATTTAAACTCAAGCCAACACGATTTATTTGCTCACACCTGTTTAACATAAAAATAAATCAAGTGCAGTAATGTTTCTAAATTGTCCCATAGTATTCCCACATCCCATCCTCTAGGGAGCTAAGCCCTGATGCTTTATCTTACAGTATGATCATGCTTCCAGAAATGTAGTACTATTGACGCCTTTGAAATAGCCACTTGCTGATGTGTTACAAATTTACAGTTTTTACTTCCTAGAAACTTGCCCCAACTCGGCATTCACATCAAAGACCTCTTTATGTCTGCTGACACCATTCACAGCTTGCAGTTTTTTAAGGCATAGGTTTAATTCATGTCATCCAGTTACACTGTTTTATTGGTTTTATTGGTGTTTCAAATTGAAATATCATTGCAAGGTAATGATAATGTTTTGTTTACAAACAAGTAAATGTATATAAGTGGGTTGTGTATGTAAATAAAGATAAATAAAAATGAAGAGAACATAATAAAGATAAATAAAAATAAAGAGAATATAATGAGTGGAATTTCTAATGTACATTTTGTATTTGGGTTTTTAATAATGAAACCGACAATCATATTATTTATTATTTTATATTCATTTTTATTTATATGGATTTTTTGCTGAAAATTTGAAGACCAGTGCAATATTCATTGGGACTCCTATTTTTAGCTCGACTATTATATATGAAATATATATAGTGGAGCTATCCTACTTACCCAGGCGTTGGCGTTAGCGTGCAAATGTTAAAGTATGCGTACCACCCCAAATATTTCCTATGTCCCTGGACATATTGCTTTCATATTTTGCATACTTCTTTATCAACATGACCCCAACCTTTAAACAAGAGCAGACAACTGTATCAAGCATTTTGTAAGAATTATGGTCCTATTTCCACTTAGAATATGAAAAGTATTGATAACTCTATGTTAATGTTTGCGTACCACCCCAAATATGTCCTATGTCCTTTGACATATTGCTTTCATATTTTGCATAATTCTTTACCAACATGACCCCAATCTATAAACAAGAGCAGACAACTGTATCAAGCATTTTGACAGAATTATGGCCCCTTTTATAGTTAGATAATTGAACATTTGGTTAAGTTTTGTGTTTCGGTCCATTTTACTCCTAAAGTATCATAGCTATTGCTTTTTAGACTTGAAAAACTCGCTAACTATCGTAAGGGGACTGTACAGGGCAAGCTGCATAACTCTGGTTGGCTTTTTAACGGAATTATGGTCCTTTTTTGTCTTTGTTACTTTAAATATTTAGTTAAATTTTGTGTTCAGATCCACCTTACTTCTAAAGAATCAATGCTATTGCTTTCAAACTTCAAATACTTTCTTACTATCATGATGTTACCGTACCTGGCAAGTTGAATTTGACCTTGACCTTGGAATGACCTTGACACTCGAGGTAAAATTAATAAATTTTGCTTAAATTGCCATAACTTCTTTATTTATGATCACATTTGATTCATCCTTTGACAAAACAACACTAACCTGACATACCACAATGGACTCCACCCAAAACATCCCCCACGTCCCATCCTAGAGTCCCCCCCCCCCCAAAAAAAAATAACAAACTTTTTTCTTTCTTTTTTTAATATTATCTATTAAATGACCACACACCCACATTATACCCCCCTCTCCATTATGGCTTACATTATACTGTCAAGCACTCAAATATTCGAGCGCGCTGTCCTCTGACAGCTCTTGTTTCCTTTTGGACTCCTACTTTTCCCAAGTAAGGAGTCCAAGGACTCCTGTTTTAAAATCCTAGTGAGACCCCTGTGGGTATAATATGTTGGTCAAGTTCAATAACCATCCATATTTCTTTATTAGCTCATCTATTTTTTGAAAAAAAATTATGAGCTATTGTCATCACCTTGGCGTCGGCGTTGGCGTCCGGTTAAGTTTTGCGTTTAGCTCCACTTTTCTCAAAAAGTATCAATGCTATTGCATTCAAACTTGGTACACTTACTTACTATCATGAGGGGACTGGGCAGGCAAAGTAAGATAACTCTGGCGTGCATTTTGACAGAATTATGTGCCCTTTTTATACTTAGAAAATTGAAAATTTTGGTTAAGTTTTGTGTTTAGGTCCATTTTATTCCTTAAGTATCAAAGCTATTGCTTTCATACTTGCAACACTTACTAACTATCATAAGGGGACTGTGCAGGCAAAGTTATGTAACTCTGACTGGCATTTTGACAGAATTATGTGCCCTTTTTATACTTAAAAAATTGAAAATTTGGTTAAGTTTTGTGTTTAGGTCCACTTTATTCCTACAGTATCAAAGCTATTGCTTTCATACTTGCAACACTTATTAACTATCATAAGGGGACTGTGCAGGCAAAGTTATGTAACTCTGACTGGCATTTGGACGGAATTATGGGCCCTTTATACTTAGAAAATTGAAAATTTGGTTAAGTTTTGTGTTTTGGTCCACTTTACCCCTAAAGTATTATAGATATTGCTTTCATACTAAGAACACTCGCAAACTATCATAAGGGGACAAGTTGCATAACTCTGGTTGTCATTTTTACGGAATTATGGCCCTTTTTTGACTTAGTAACTTTAAATATATGGTTAAATTTTGTGTTTCGATCAACTTTACTTCTAAAGTATCCAGGCTATTGCTTTCAAACTTCAAATACTTTCATGCTATCATGAGGTTACTGTACCTGGCAAGTTGAATTTAACCTTGACCTTTGAATGACCTTGACTCTCAAGGTCAAATTATTAAATTTTGCTAAAATTGCCATAACTTCTTTATTTATGATTAGATTTGATTGATACTTTGACAAAACTACTCTTACCTGACATACCACAATAGACTCCACCCAAACCATCCCCCGTGCCCTCCCCCCCGAATCCCCCCCCCCCCCCCCCATTTTTTTTTTTTTTTTTTTTTTTTTTTTTTTTAGGATCATCTCACAAATGACCCCCACATCCTCACACTATACCCCACCCCCCCCTCCCCCCCCCCCTCCAATTTTTTTTTGAAACGGTTAAAAAACACAAATATTTATTTTTATTATTTTATTTTTGAAATACCGTCCAACCATCACACCCAAGAATCCCACCCCCCCCCCCCCCCCTAAATTATTTTTTTTTTAAGATCATCTCACAATGACCACCCCCCCCCCCCCCCCTCACACTATACCCCCACCCCCACCCCCCCCTTCCCCAAAAAAGAATTTTTTTGCATTTTTTTCTGCATTTTTGGAAGATAATGTTATAAATGTCCACACCCCCACAATATACACCCCTCTTCACTCCACCCCTCCCTCTTTTGTGATTGAAATTGAGAGTCCCTTCACCTTTAAAAAGAAAATAGATGAGCGGTCTGCACCCGCAAGGCGGTGCTCTTGTTAAATTAAGCACTCTTGAGATATGGCCCCTGATTCGTCTAACATTTACCAGCTCCCCAAAGTAAATTACTGTAATGGTATCATTATCAAACTTTATGATATTGTTTGTGGGTATGTCTTGGCAAAGTTCAATAACCAGCCAGAAGTCTTCGATTAACAATAAATAGTGTATTAAAAAAAAACGAGGTTGCCAGGTAAAGTGCTTGACAATTTGTGTACCTTGAACTCCTAGTATTTTTAAAGACATTGCTAAGGTCCTGTGCACGTGGAAGAGCAATATTAACTGCAAACAATGTGTGTTATAGAGAACAAATTTTGTTGTTTTGCCCTACCTTAGTTAAAAACATAAGTGTTGGGAACTAAAAAGTTTCTGTACGCCCACACTTTCCATGTTTTCCACACAGATAATGAGATGGTGTGAATCTGCTTATGCATGCTTATGATTCCCTCACTTCTTTTACTGCACAAACAAGTATTATTTAAGAAAGTAAGAAATTTACTGGCAGTGTTATTCTAAATCAGAACTGATGTTTATGCAATTACAAATCGGGTGGGTGTTTTGGGTTTGTCTTTCATACATGTGTTGGCATGATGCAATATGGGAGAAGCATATTACACAACATTGAACATATAATGTAGGTAGACCTGCCATTAAGAAACTACATTGTATGTGTTAAGTGGAAATAAGAACAATTATTAAATATACCTAATTAAAATAATCATTCTGGTAATTGTCTTGAAATAAGGTGTGTGTTTTTCAAAGATCCATAAAAATAAAGTTATTATCAATAAGGTTATTTGTGAAGACATAAAATTACTATATTTTGTATGTTCATAAGCTTGATCACTAAAATTCATCTATTTTTAAACAGAATATTTGAAACTATTGGAAAAGGTAAAAAATGGATATTTGAATTAATTTTTATTAAATTAGGTTATAATGCTTCTGGGTTTAAAATCTCCATCTCATGCAATTACCAATCAGATCACGTTTAGCACTTCTGCAATATGGCCTTTAAAATATCAAGCATTTGCAAAATTAAACTTGACCAATCTGTACCCCAGAATACTTATAATCTTATCTACAAATTTGGTGACAATGTTGTGGCCAAATAATCTCTAACAATTTCTAGTAACCAGATCAACGAAAGCACATCTGAATTAAGGCTCTTGAATGGTGAAAGATTGGCATCATGCACCCTTTCACTCAAATATTTTTAACCAGGTTTTCCGAAAGAAAAAACTGGTTATTAGATTGGCGAATGCTGGCGGGCTGGCTGGCGGGCGGGCGGAACAAGCTTGTCCGGGCCATAACTATGTTGTTCATTGTCAGATTTTAAAATCATTTGGTACATTTGTTCATCATCATTGGACAGTGTGTCGCGCAAAATAATTATGTAGATATATCCAAGGTCAAGGTCGCCACGACTAAAAATAGATTGATTCAGAAACAAGGGGGGTAACTGTGATGAACAATCAGTAGCAATGCACATTTTGAGTTGTAGTTGTCTTCCTTTATCAGACTTTTTATGCCCCCGGATCGAATGATCAGGGGGCATATTGTTTTTGGCCTGTCTGTCTGTCATTCTGTCCCAAAACTTTAACCTTACAGTAAAGTTTTGCAATAACTTTTGAAATATTGAACATAGCAACTTGATATTTGGCATGCATGTGTATCTTATGGAGCTGCACATTTTGAGTGGTGAAAGGTCAAGGTCATCCTTCAGGTCAAAGGTAAAAAAAAAATCCAAGCAGCGCATTAGGGGGCATTGTGTTTCTGACAAACACATCTCTTGTTTTTTATTGAAAACCTGGTTTTGTGACAATTTTGTCCCATGTTAATCATTTCATCATAAACCTTTTTCACAAGGTATATGGTCAAAGAATTATGGCTGAGTACAATAAATAGCCAGATTGCCTGAAGCACTTCTAAATTATATTCATTGAATTATATAAAAAAATGTTCCAAATTAGTGTTGTCTGCTTCCTTAATACTCAAACTCAAGATCAAGGTAACCTTTTTAATGGGCATAATTTCCGTTAAGTTGTCAGTTTACTGCATGCAATTCAATTTACGGGTAACTTTCATATACATATCTCTGTAAATTTTACAGAGATTAATCTTAAACTTCATTATAAATTTTATTAACAATTATTATCATGGTTGCCATTTGGAATAAATTTACATTTACCCTTATATTCTTGCCATTTCAGAGTCAGTTTCAAAAGACACCAAAGAGCACACAGATTTGGAAGCTAGACTGAGATCAATCCAACACTCTGAACTCGAAAGGTCGCATAGCACCCAGGACCAACAACCATCCAAAGAGAGTGCAGGAAATGGTCTACCAATTTCACTAGTTGTGCCCCTGGAACAACATGCAGTGACCCCTTATCATGAGCAAGGAAATGAATCAACTCAAGAAACACCTGTTTCTACATCTTCATCATCTGTGGAAAATATTGTTGAACCCAGAATAGCTGTACAAGTGGACAGTAGTTCAGGATTGTCAGAACAGTCAACTGACCATACCGATCCATTAAAGGTTCCTTTTGAGTCTTGTTCAAATAGTTTTACTTCTGCTAAGGCTAGTTCTACAATTTTGCCCGATAGTGGTAATAGAAAAGAAACAATTAAAGCTGGAGTGTTTCATACACCTCAAAAGTCCCCTAACGCTGAGGCTCTTGCCAAATTTGTAGCCAGAAGAAGAACATCATCACTGTCACCATCAGTTGCCACACCTACTGTTGTACAATCTGATGAAGATGATAACAAACATCGTGACCATAAAGGTCCAGTACATGAAACTGATGTTACAACTACCAGTAGTATTCCAAAGGTTACTGTTGAAGAATCAAGACATATGAGATCAATAAGTCAAAAGCATAATAAAAATACTTCAGTAGACAGAACGAAAGAGTTAAATACTGATTTTTCCATAGAAACCAAGGACACAAGGGCAGCTCATTCACAAAGCGACAATAAACAGGTAGAATCAGTCAAAGGGATAAAACAGGCTCAATTAGAGGCTGATGACGACACTGGAGCAGACAATAAAACTCAGAAACAATTGCAAACACCTGTTAGGGGTGAGAGCTGTGATAAAAGAATTCATAGTGCATTTAGTTCAACAAGGAAGGAAGATAGCCCTGACAGTGGTGTAAATACACCGACCGGAAAAACTAAAGTAGTGCCAAAGTTTACAAAGCAGCCACTGGCTGTAAATCTTGATTTTAATTTAAGTCCAACTAATAATACATCTGTTAAAAACAAAACGGAGACATTTGTTTGAGGTTTGTAGTTTTTAGTTTAGAAGAATTAACACAATCAGAAAAGCTGTCAGTTTTAAAACAGAACAGGTTTTCAGCGTTTCTTTATGCTGTGTTTTTATATATAATTGATATAAGCCAAGAGCTGCTTTTTTACTTTTACCTTTTTTTTTTTTTTACTTTTTTAGCTCCACTTTTATATATGAAATATTTATAGTGGAGCTATCCTACTCATCCCGGCGTTGGCGTGAGCGTTCACATGTTAAAGTTTTCTTACCACCCCAAATATTTTCAATGTCCCTTGACATATTGCTTTCATATTTTGCATACTTCTTTACCAACATGACCCCAACCTAAAAACAAGAGCAGACAACTGTATCAAGCCTTTTGTAAGAATTATGGCCCTTTTTTCACTTAGAATATGCATATTATTGATAAATCCATGTTAAAGTTTGCGTACCACCTCAAATATTTTCAATGTCCCTTGACAAATTGCTTTCATATGTTGCATACTTCTTTACCAACATGACCCCAACCTATAAACAAGAGCAGACAACTGTATCAAGCATTTTGTAAGAATTATGGCCCTATTTCCATTTACAATATGCATATTACTTTAGTTACATTGCCATAACTTCTTTATTCATGATCAGATTTTATTATTACTTTGACAAAACAACACTTACCTGAATACCACAATGGATTCCATCCAAACAATACCCCACGCCCCTACCCAGAATCCCTGCCCCTCCCTCCCCCCCCCCCCCCGCCCCCCCCCAAATAAGTGTTTTTTCCGTTTTTATTTTTGAAAGATCATCTTATAAATGACCACACACCACAATATAACCCCTCTCAACCGCCCCCCACTACCCCCCCCCCCAAAAAAAATAAAATAAATAATTTGTTTTCCCTTTTTTATTTATTAACTTTATTTTTGAAGGACCGTCCAAACTTCCCACCCAAGCTTTTGCTATCAAACTTGAAATACAATCTATTTAGTTTGTTTTATGTCCTTACAAATGTTCAATAGATTGTGGAAAATATACCTGAACTAATACCTTGACCTTATTGAATAATTTGAACAATTACCCCATGATGGATTAACCCTTTCCCACTCAAAAGCAAAGTGAAAATGGCTATGTGCAATCAGCATAAAACCAGAACAGCCTGCGAGTTACTCGCAGTCTGTTCAGGTTTTATGCTGTTTGCTGCTGATCAGTATCTAAGGGTTGGAAATGAAGCCTTTAAAACTTGAATCTAGTAAGAAAGGTCTTAAATTAAATTGAACTTTTTAAGGAACTACAAATGCGTCAAAATACATATCTATGTGGTAAAGGGTTAAGTTATACTGTCAAGCACTCGAATAGTCGAGCGCGCTGTCCTCTGACAGATCTTGTTTACATGTCCTGGAAGAAGACAGTTGTAATCTATTTCATGCTGTAGAAGTTGCCCTTGAGTGGAACTGTATTGTTTTATTTGTATTATCCATGAAGGTCATGTAGGTTTTGTATAAAATATTTATAACTTCTTCACACATCATGTCATTTTAGGCAGACAACGTAATTTTATAATGCTGGGTGTATTGTAAAGTGTAACTGTAATGTTTTTATGTTATTTTCATGTTGCTGGCAGCCAAAAAAAAGATATTTTTGAAATGTTTTACAAGTTAACAAGTTTTTTTACAGACTACATGTATTGACACTTTATATCTAAACATCTTTATATTATAACGACACTTTTTACCAAGCAATAGTATTTTGTTAGGGTGCAGATTTTATAGGCACGTTTATCATAGTAATATGCAGTTGTATTACCTATGTGCTCTTGTTTGATTTTTATAAATCTATGCATTTTATGTATGTTGAATTTGAAACTACATTCTTACATCTATATTTTTCTTTTTAGTAAATAAATATTATCTGTTAAATACAGCGCACTTGTTAAAGACTTTGACACAGCTAAATTATTTCTTGTTTTTCACATGTTATATCATACTAACCCTTGTCATTCAAAGCTTGTTTTACGCTTACCCCAAATAGTCACAGCTCTACTACCGGTACTCTCCCAGATGTTGATGTCGGGGTCTGCATAATGCTTTGGTTAACCCTTAACCATTTAGATAAATAAATTGACTCATTTGTAGTCCTTTAGATAGTTACATTCAATTAAATACTTTTCTTACTAAATTCAAGTTTAAAAGGCTTCATTTCCAACACTCACTTACTGATGAGCAGCAAACAGCATAAAACCTGAACAGACTGCGAGTTACGCACAGGCTGTTCTGGTTTTATGCTGTTGGCACATAGCCATTTTCACTTTGCTTCTGAGAGGGAAAGGGTAAAGGTAAACGTGCAATATCTTCATACCACTGTTGCTTCAGTTGAAACTTTACACATTTGTTTGCATTCTGAAGATTCCGCGTAAATTGCGACAGGTTACAAAATGTCCCTAACGATTGCCAAATGTTTGATAAAATTCTTGAAATGATTCAGAATTAAAGGTGTCCAAATTGTACATATTTTTAATGCCAAAGTTATTTCAATTTCCAATCACAAAGGGAAGGTTCCAGATGCATTGTGATCCGACACAGAATGATCTCAGATCCATGGAGAAAAGATCCCAATTTTGACATTTTGCTTTTGTTGTCCCGTTAGCAGCTCAGTGGACAACAGGTTCAGATTGCTCTTTTAAATTGATTTAATAATCTTTCAGGGGTAGCAGTAGAAGTTTATTTTGAATAGCACCAATTTAAGGTTGAATGACGGCATCAAGCCAATGTCGGGCTGACATCAAGTTATGTTGTCATCTATCATAAATCAATTTAAACCCAATATAAGACTAATTTATGAAGTCGAAACTCGAGTCAATATACAATTTTGCTGAATCCACTTCTGTCAGTCTGTTGCTTTTTATGTCTTGGCATTACGTCAGAGCCATGCAGTTAAACCTTATACCACTTAGATACGTATTTTGACGCATTTGTAGTCCCTTAAAAAGTTAATTTTAATTAAAGACCTTTCTTACTAGATTCAAGTTTAAAATGTTTCATTTCCAACTCCTAGATACTTATGAGCAGCAAACAGCATAAAACCTGAACAAACTACAAGTTACTCGCAGGCTGTTCTGGTTTTATGCTGCTTGCACATAGCCTTTTTTCACTTTTCCTCTGAGTGGGAAAGGGTTAATAAAAAATGTTTGTTGTCTCCATTCCATTTATGTTAAGTGCAGATGTTGGTTGTTGCTTGTTGGATGTTATGTGTTGTGTGCTGTTTGTTTTGTCTTTAAACTGTCAGTTATTGTTTAATATCCAACCCCCTCTTACTGCCCCTGATATGTTTCACTTTATCACCGAACTTTGACTGCTCAATTTTCATGAATTGTATTAGAAGTGCATGTGAATTTGTACTTCGAACTCTGTAAACTGTGTCTATGTAATTGCTATAATGTAAATACTAAGCCAATTATAAACTATGGTATTCTGGAGCATTGAACACACGTTCATGTTACTGATTACTGAATTATAAGATGGTTTTAAATTGAACTTATAAAGTTGAATAAAATATAGTAACCTAGATTTATCGTTGAGATTTATATATTCACACTCTTTGCCTACATTTTACACATTTACACATATTACCAATGTCTTGAGTCTGGTCTCAACAATGGGAATATAAAAACATTGAATCCATATACAGAATATTATTCAAATTGTGTTCTTTTAACACTGCATCTATTGACAGAACATACTTGGCATGGTATAAATTTAACATTGCATCAATAGACAGAGTATAAATTGTATGTATTTTTAAACTCAGAATCCATACACAAACATACTTTGTATATCATTCTAAACTCTGCATCCATACACAGAACAAACTTTTTACGATGTCAATTAGATTAATACATCCATAGACAGAACATTTGTGTTATTTTAAGCGCTGCATCCATAGACAGAACATATTTTGTACAATGTCATTTTAAACTCTGCATCCATACACAGAACATACTTTGTATAATGTCATTTAAAATTCTGCATCCATAGACAGAAGATACTTTGTATGATGTTATTTTAAACTCTGAATTCATATACAGAACATACTGTGTATGTCATTTTAAACTCTGCATCCATAGACAGAACACTTTGTATGATGTAATTTACAATTCTGCATCCATAGACAGAACATGGTACTTTGTATGATGTTATTTTAAACTCTGCATCCATAGGCAGAACATTCTTTGACTTTGTATGATGTCATTTAAATTTCTGTATCCATAGACAGGATATACTTTTTCTGTCATTTAAACTCTTCATCCATACACAGAACATGATGCCATTGAACACTGCATCTATACACAAAATTTACCTTGCATGATATCATTTGACCACTGCATCCACAGACAGAAAATTCTATGTATTCTGTTGCTGATATTCAAATGATCACACATTGTTCTTAATGACAATCATAACAAAATGGAAAATAGTAGTTTAAGTACAGTCTACCGGTCAATAATAATTTATAATAATAATAATAATAAATAATAGTAATACACTCAGAAACTTATAATGTATAGAAGTTTTAATTATTATTATTGCTGGTATCGTAATATTATCGTCATTCCGACTATTTTTATTGCTATAATGGTTTATAAAATGTATTATAAAATGTATCAGAGCCGTAAATTCAGAATGTTACAAAATTCACAAGTCATAAGCAGTATTTTTACTGATTTGTAACCTTACCGCTCACTCTGGATCAGCAGACGATTTATTGCATAAATCAATCGTACGGAGGATTCCGGAGAGACATGTATCATGATTGATGTCAGACTTGTGGTTCCCCGCTAGCAAGCTGTCAGGTGAATACAACACGACAACCAAAATTGAGCTTTATGCAATGTGTAAACACAAACGGCGTATACACAAAACGAAACTGAGGCTACTATTCAACTGTACGACGAGGGAAACACTGAATGTTTACAAATGTTAAAGACTGTTTTTATAGACAAGAAATAAATGTTCTTTTAAGTTTCGAAATAGATAACTTGGACGATGTCGATTTTAAATCAAGCGGCGGTTGAGGCCTTGTGCTCGGCGTCATATGTAGAAAACTACCTGGAAGCAATGGACAATCTACCGGACGATTTGCAACGGATTGTTACACAGCTTCGAGAGCTTGATATACAATGCAGATGTAAGCTTGTGTTCTCTGCTCAAAAAAGACAATTTAAACTAAGTTGTTGTTAAAACCCATCATATTTGATTGTTTTGTTTACTCCTCTACAGTAAACGTTTGAAATCCGTGCAATTTTAAGTTATGTCAATGCGCAAATGTTAGTTTTTGTTACCGTTGTGAAATGATATGAATCACGATATGGTTTACGCAAGGGTATAGTAGTGTAGGGACGGCATGACATATGTAAAATGTCTTGCGATCTACGTTGCATTATGCAAATAATTATTGTTCAGTATTGGTAGCAGTGTGTCACTGTGCTTGTTTGGTTGACACATAATGGCTCAGTCTGACTGACAGTCCTTGCTGGTTTCTCTACTATGTAAAAATGGGTCTGCTTAGCCTTTTTTCCTCGAAAAACTTAAGTGCTGCAGTAAATAGTGTCAAAAAATAAATACAAATACACAAAAGTTTCAGTCATGAACTCAATTATTTTAATCAATACCCCAATCACGGTTTACTAACGACTCGCCCCCTTAACGACTCGCCCCATAACGACTCGCCCCACATTTTATAACGACTCGCCCCACTTTTATAACGACTCGCCCCACATGTATAACGACTCGCCCCACATAGATAACGACTCGCCCCATCATTACTTATATGGTAGGATTTTTATTTAATTTCGATTTTATTGTGTTTTAAGTCGGTAAAAACTGGTGGGGTATTGAAAGAATATCTTAAGATTTGGCAAATTAGAAGTTTGATGAAATTTGTTAAGATGCTTTACTTTAACTTTCACCTTTTTCAGGAACTTTCAACAGAAACTGGAATACTGTATCGCATCCTGCATGATATGTTCAAGATTTCTACACCTGGAATTTTATCAAATCTTGCAATTAATATTATGCGTTACCTCAGTAACATAACTATGTTTTTGCGTATATAATATATAACGACTCGTTCCCATCATTTTTATTGTTACATTTTTAGCATCTATGTTAAATGTAAAAAGTACAGATGAATAGAAAGAGAAATATATAAGAAAAACTTTTTTGTGTTGATGGTTTATTAGATACTTATGTACTTATATACAACAACAACAACAACTTATAAAAATAGAAAGTTACGCAGTGTGTATAATAATATCAATACATTGAATTAATAAGAAAAGTTTACAAAAAGACAGTAATACATCAGTAATCAATATAATTATATCTTAATATTATCAACATTGAATTTATGAAAATGATTTTATTCAAACGTTTTATTCATAACAAATTAAAACACTGTTTACACCAACAACAACAGCAACAACAACTATTTACACAGGTCCGTACATGGCTGAACACAAGTCCAGCAGCTGACTAGTTGAGATGGAACGCTCGTTGTATCTTTTCCACACTCCCCAGAGCTTCCCCTGTACCTGAAGTGTCTGTTTATTCTGATGTCTCCTCAACTTTTCCTCTCTCACTAACCGCACCTGTGTATTCAGTAGCTTCGCCTCTTCACACAACAGTTGAACCAACAAGTAAAAGGGGAAATTATATACTTAAATATTTATAAACTGTATAACGTATTTGTTTCAAAGTTTGTTCATATATATATATTTGTAACGCTCTTTGGTTTTCTCTGGACAGGTGTAGAAACACAAGAATAATAAACACTTCTAACCCGTTTTAGCTGTATTATCCCAAAGACACAATAACAACGTAATTCACAGTTTATCCAATAAATCACAAGTAACAGACCTTAATTACTAAAAATCCTTAAAATACACATTGTCCTATAAATCAACATAAAACAGCTAAGTCCTGATTATCCATAACATCCATGATACTCCTATATAGTTCATAAATTCGTTACATATTTATATATATATATATATATATATAGGTAAACAATGCTGCGCTGCAAATACAGAGTACACAGTTTATTCAATCTCTGATATACATATATATATATACCGGTAAGCATAGATAACAAGAGAAAAACAGTTTTATACACTTTTATATATATTAGTAAACAATGCTGCGCTGCAAATACAGAGTGCAAAGTAATAGTATACTATAATCATGTATACATCTTTAAATACTAAACTCCGCAGTGGCACGTATTACTCAAAGTTATAACCATTAAAGTAATTAAACAAATCGTGGAATTAATTGATTTATCACAAATGGTTTCTTGTTTATTTGAAACCATTGCAAATTTTCCGCGATAATTGTTCACACCTACAAATTAAAAGAACCGCCATTTAATTAGCATTTAATGTTTATTTGAAACCATTGAAAACTTTCCGCGCTAATTGTTCACACCAAAATTTAAAAGAAACGCCATTTGATTAGCATTTTAAAGTAAAGTTTGTGTGAAAAACACAAAAGGACTGATACACATTTTTATAATATGAAAAAATATTTTTAAAACGTGTGTTGTGTATTCAGATCAACAGGTAATAAATAGGTAGATTTAAGATTATAATGGTAATTTTAAAATTATAAATAAAAAATTATCTTACAGATGAATTGTGTCCGTAAAATTTCTGCAAAAAAATAATTTCGGCAAAAACCTTTTTTCATTTGTCTTACCTTTCAATACCCGTATATATGAAAATATCTTTACCACGAAGCAAGGTATTCACGCTTTCGCGATTATGACACGTGTATTGTTGATTGTCATCACCCGCCCGCGGTAATGTACCTGTCAATTATGTTGTTAATTCATCGGTCTCCTTTATAACGATAATCCCTAAATTCTTGAGTAATTTAACCCGGGAATCTTTAATTGTCGATATAATCTTAGTCTTTGCTTCTTTTTATAAATATAAAGGAAAGTATGACATGAGACAATGTGCCGATATCCAATAGTCTTGCTTTATGATAATATTGTCACTGAACAAAGATGTAAAAAAAAAACATCATAAAATAAAAATTATTACTTTTCAGAATATGCCTCCAATAGACGTATATAAGCAGGTCAGGTATAAGGCAAAAACCGCTGAACGATGGTTATCAAACAATGCCGAACCTTAAATTCATATTATGAATTGATTTCATTTATATTACCATATATAATATAACATTTTATCTTGATAGGGCGAGTCGTTATATATTTTGGGCGAGTCGTTATACATGTGGGGCGAGTAGTTATAAAAAGTGGGGCGAGTCGTTATGGGGCGAGTCGTTAAGGGGGCGAGTCGTTACATTACCCCCAATCACTGCACACTCACAGTAAACAGGTGATTTTTTTAGCTCTGCTGTTTTCGGAGATAACCCAAGATATTGTCATAGCCAGCTCGTCTGTCTTTCCGCCATCCAAGTTGTGTTAAAACTTTAACATTTTGTTAACCTTTTCAACATTGGTTCTAAAATGAAATTGCCTCCACCTACAACTTTGAAACAAAATATGTAGCTGCACCTTGATGAGTTCTACATGCCACACCCATTTTTGGGTCACTAGGTAGAGGTCACTGTGACCTCTTAAAAAAATTAAAAGTTCTTACAAGCTTTCATTTATTAAAAACTGCACCCACAGCCGAGCGTTGGCACCCGTTATGTGGTGCTCTTGTTCCACATACCAGAGTGATGCCATGTACATTAAAAAGAAATATTAGCTTATGTGGTATAATTGATGTTAAGTATCAGTGGTGTAGCAAGTATTGATAGTAACCAGTTGTCTCAGATTGTAGAGCACCATACAAGTGTTTCTGCTGTGTGGGTTCAAGCCCTGCACTACTGACGGCATCGTTGCAACAAGTTTGTTTCTTCCCAGATTAACTTGGCAGCCTCCACCTTTTTATAAAGCTCACAGAAATACATAGTGGTTGGTAGTCCTTGCATTCTTGTGTTCAGCTTTTTGGTCGGCTTCTACAATGGGGCACTTTGAAAAAGGTGGTTTAGTCTACTGACCTGTTAAAGTCAGACTATGATATATGTTTGAAATGGACAAGAGCTGGTAGTTAACCTGGTGCTGTTAAGTGCTGATGGCGATGATATTCGTTTTTCTAAGTTGTTAATTTACAAGTCAGCTTTAGAATTATTATTATGAGAGCACCTAAGCTACTTTTCAAGGTGAGCTAATGTGATCACCCACTGTCTTTTGTCGAGTTGTTGGCTTAGTCACTTTGTAGCTCGTTACCACTTTCGCCACATTTGTCGTTATTCTTGATGTAAGTTGTTTAGATTCTGATTGTCAGGTTCATTTGGACAATATTCAGTGCAGACTTTGAATCTGGGTTGAATGTGTAAAAAAATCTAGGTTATCAGGTCCAATCTTAGACAAACTCTTGATGCAACATTTATTTCTCAAACTTGGTGAAATCTGGTCTGAATTATAATAACTGGAACAAGTTTGGTCTGGGTAGCATGCACCTAGTCGAATCTTAGAGAAAAAACTTGAATCCATTCAAGAAGCTACATTTAATACTCAAGTTTGATAGAATTTTGTCAGAATATTTATCCTCATATTTTGTAGACGGAGTATACAATGTAAATCTGGCTCACTTGCACTAAAAACAAGATCAGCAAGTCAAATCATAGAAAAATCTTGTTATCAGGCCACATTTAAATATTAATAAAACTCATTCACATTGTTTATCTTGACAATATCTAGATAATGTTTTAAATGAATATGGGTCATGTGCCTCCGAAAACTAGGTCACGAGGTCAAATTTTCAACAAAAAATCTTACCACTATTGGGCTTCATTTATGACTCAAGCTTGATGTAAGTTGGACAGAATATTAATGTTGACAATTTCTTGACCCAGTTTTAATCTGTCTCAGGTGCATCTGCAAAAACAATATCATCGCTCAAATCTTAAAGACTTGTTACAACTGTAGAGTCCACATTTTAGACTCAGTCTTCATGAAACTTTGTCAAAATGTTAATTTTTATAAAATGAAGGTCATGATTAAATTTGGGTCAAGTGGGGTCAAACATCAGATACCAGGTCAAGTCTTAAACAATTTATGTCCATGAACTCAAGTTAGTTCTTACTAAAGGGCCATCATGACACTGAGTTTCACGTTTCATGTATATCAATATTTAATAGTGATCATGTATTTTTGTAGCTATATTACAAGATACCGAGCACCACAAAGAAACCTACATGAAAGAAGAGAGTGGAATGATGAAAAAGAAAGCATTTATTGCAATTAAACGTGCTCTTGTGAAATGCCAAGAGATTGGAGATGAAAAACTTCATTTACTGACTCTTATAAATGAGTTCATAGAAAATAGGCAACGACAGCTTGAACAAGACAGAGAAAATCTTGGAAACTTTTTCGGTAATCGTTTTCATACAAACAAATATTCTATGTACTTAAGTTGATGAAACACAGAAGTTATATTTAGATAAATTTATTAATTAATTAAAGTAAACATGCATAATATTTATTACATTAATAAGCAAAAAAAGGTTAAGAAATATGTTAATTACTTTTAAAATCACAAAATAAAGCTATTCTGACATATTGTTTTAAAACTTTTTAAATTTCTTAGATCCCACAGCAACCCCAAGTGTTAAAGAACAACACCATGAAAAAGAAGAGCCATTCATCCCCACACCCCCAGTGGTTAACAACATCAAGGTGAAACAAGAAGAGAAGGTTGAGCAAAGAGTCATCACAACGCCAGTCAACACAAACAAGAGACAGAGACGACAGAAAAATCATGATAGTATGATCAAAGAGGAGGTAATTATGGTATGCATTTTATTTGTCATTTATCCCATTTACCCCATTTTATTTTCAAGTCTTCAGATTTATCGATAATTTATGTGGCTATTTATGAATATGTGTCTTAAGTATCGGAAAATTTCAATCAAAATTTAAATTTAAATAGCATTTATCTATGGGGTAGCTCACAACCAGTCAGCAAACAGAAAGTTCTTTCATATTTACAAACCTTGCCGAAACTGTAAAATTGATTTATTTGTCCACGACAACAGATACACACTGGAAATGCCTAAGTTATGTTATTGTTTCATTTATCAAATTGTTTTGCTACTTTGCTTATGATGTAGTCATGTACCACATATGTGTAAAGCATCATTTATAAAATAGGATGTGTAGAGTTTCTTGTTGGTTGTCATGCTCATTATTCAAATTCATGTAATCTTCAATATGCCATTCCATATCAGAATCATATTAACTACATTATTCAAATATTTAATTTTACTGTTTTTTACTGTTTAAGGATGATAAACCTAAGAAAAAGAAGAAGAGAAAAACAAAGAAGGATAAAGAACAGTCCCCAGTAGATCCTCCCATCGACCCAGATGAGCCCACATACTGCCTATGTGAGCAAGTGTCTTATGGGGAAATGATTGGCTGCGATAATGACGCTTGTGCAATTGAGTGGTTTCATTTTAACTGCGTAGGACTCACCAGTAAGCCAAAAGGGCGATGGTACTGTCCAAAATGTAGAGGGGACTCGTGTAAAGTGATGAGAAAGGCGTGATGGGGATGAACAATTTGACTTTGGAAGAAAACTAAATACGCTAGTATTCAGTCGACATGGCTTTTAAGCAATATCAGATGTTTATAAGAAATGAATTTTATATAAAAGGGATATAAAGACCTATTGATTGTAATTTTCTACTGTACTTCATTGTACATTGTAACTGCAATAGGTTTTTAGCTTAATGACATTATATATTATTGCTTGTGACAGAAGATTTTTGTTTTAAACACCTTATTATTTAAATTATTTAAAGACAACAAAGTGTGGAATAAATAGTTTATAAAAAATAACTCTAAATTGTGGCATGCTTGTCATTTTGAGCAGTTGCATAAATGAAGTTTTGAATTTTTGCAATCCATGAAAGTTAATTAGCATGTCAATATTTTTAGCCCAACTGAAGACAAAGTGCTAAAAATGAGCTATTGGGGTCTATCTTTGTTGTCCTCCGTTGTTTGTCATGCATCAACTTTTAGCTTGTTTTCACTCTAAAGGCTATATTTTCCAATCATTCTTGATGAAACTTGGTCAGAATGTTTGTGTTGGCAATATGGAGGTGTAGTTGATATCTGGGTAATGCATCCATAAAGCAGGTCACTTAAAAAATTGTTACCACTGTAAGCTACATTTATGACTCAATCTTGATGACGACTGGTCATCTTGACATTATCTTGACCCAGTTTGAATCTGTGTCATTGTGGTCCAAAAATAAGGTCACTTGTAAATACTCTTGAGGCCACAGTTATGGCTCTATTGATGAAACTTGGAGAGGATGTTTACAATACCTGAGCCGAGTTCGAATATTTGCCAAGTGAATCCAAAAACTAGGTCAACAGATCAAATCTGAGAAAAATAACATGTCACCACTTTAGATGCCACATTTTGATGGAACTTGTTCACAATGTTTGGGGTCAAAAACTAGTTCTCCTTGGTCAAGTCTGTAGCAAAGGCTGTACATTAAACACAGGTGCGTGCTTGAGGGCCAGCATGGGCCTCTTGATTTTTATTAAAGAGAAAAGAACTACCTCGAGTTGTGCTGTATATTTGCCATAAACATCTTATTCCTTATTATACTGTTTAATTATATTTAACTGTCACTGGTGAATAACATGATCCTGCAGAATCTAAGAAAATAAATTAGACAATATGAATTTGAAAATTTCATATGGTAGGTTTTTGGAAGGAGACTGCTTAATTGTGTCCAGGGTCTGGTGGTAAAAGTTATGGTCTACCACTAGAAGAACCCCAATTTGAATCCAGCAGCAGCATTGGTTATCCAAGGAATGAACTATACTAAGTGCCTTCATTATTTTTTTTAGCTCACCTGAGCACAACGTGCTCATAATGAGCTTTTGTGATCGCTTCTTGTCCGTCGTGCGCAGTCAACATTTGCCTTGTTAACTCTCTAGAGGCCACATTAATTGTCCAATCTTCATGAAATTTGGTCAGAAGATTCTTCCCAATAATATCTTGGACGAGTTCGAAAATGATGCCGGTTGGTTGAAAAACATGGCTGCCAGGGGGCGGGGCATTTTTCCTAATATGGCTATATTAAAACCTTGCTAACACTCTAGAGGCCACATTTATTTCTGATCTTCATGAAACTTGCTCAGAATATTTGTCCCAAAAATATCTTGGATGAGTTCAAAAGTGATGCCGGTTGGTTGAAAAACATGGCCTCCTTGGGGGGGGCGGGGCATTTTCCTTATATGGCTATAGTAAAACTTTGTTAACACTCTAGAGGCCACATTTATTGTCTAATCTTCATGAAATTTGGTCAGAAGATTTTTCCCAATGATATCTTGGATGAGTTCGAAAATCATTATGTTTGCTTTAAAAACATGGCCACCAGGGGCGGGGCATTCTTTTTTATATGGCTTTAGTAAAATCTTGTTAATACTCTAGAAGCCACATTTACTGTCCGATCTTCATGAAACTTAGTCAAATGATTCATCCTGATAATATCTTGGAAGAGTTCAAAAATGATGCCGGTTGGTTGAAAAACATGGCTGCCAGGGGGCGGGACATTTTTCCTTATATGGCTTTAGTAAAACCTTGTTTACGCTCTAGAGGCCACATTTATTTTCGGATCTTAATGAAACTTGGTCAGAAGATTTGTCCCAATTATATATTGTTATCTCAGGTGAGCGACTTTGAGCCATCTTGTTTAAACTTGAAGTTTGAAATTTCTCGATCCTCAGTTTGGCAGTTCTGCTAAAAGTATTTGGAGGTTGTGACTATAAATTAAGTAAAACATGGAACATAATAGTGTTCACAGCACAGCATTAATAGCTATTGTTTAACATAAGTGGTTTTTCATATTTCCATATGGTGACGCCTATTTCACTTTTCTGGTAACTCCAATCAGCTCTTAGCACTTTGGTTAACAAATTTCCATTTGTTGGATATTGGAAATCGTCAGCATTTTTTGTTGTTGAAGCTTGGATACTTATATGACTGCAGTTTTGGAAATATTAACACAAACATACAAGTAAATTACTCATGAATGTTATTAATGCAATACAATACAAAACACTATTACATATTTTGCAAAGCAGTTTTCCCATGACAATAATTTGCCAAATATGTTAACATTTAAGCAAGCTTTCAGAAGTAGTGTCAAGAATATGCATTTTGCTAGCTCACCTAAGCAAAAAGTACACATGGTTTGCCAATTTGATCACCATGTCTTCTGCATCCCTAGTGCAGTGTGTGTCATCAATGTTTAGCCCATTATCAGACTAGAAACCGCATTTTTAAATCTAATTATAATAATATAATTTGCTTTGCATGTTAATCTTCATTAATACCTCGGCTACCTTCAAATCTGGATCAAGTGGGCCCCAAAACTGGGTCACCAGGTTAAATAATAGGAGAACCTTGTTATCACTTAAGAGGTCATATATATCTTAATAATATCTAGGTCAAGTTTAAAACAATGTAAGTTGCATAAAAAACTAGGTCAAATCTGAGAAAAACCTTGTTACCACTTAAGAAGCCTCAATTGTGACTCAATTTTGATGAAACTTGGTCAGAATGTTATTGTTTACAATATAATGGCCTAGTTTTAATCTGGGTCATATGAATCCAAAAACGAAGTCACATGATCAAATCTTATAAAAAGCATTTTTACTTCTATATAGGCCACATTTAAAATAACTCTTGATATACGTTATAAGAATGTTATGTTTGATAATTCCTGGACCAAGTCATGTGTGCAAAAAAACTAGATCACAAGGTCAGGTGTCAGCTATTGTTTTACCTTGAACTCAAGTTAGGGCTTTGGGGCAATCATGGCCTTGTAAAATGTTATGAATCTATAAGTAATCATGTCTAATAAGCATGTAATTATTCAGCTGGAGCAGTTTATGATAATCCAATACTTATTGTTATATGATATAAACATGTATCAAACGGACAATTAATAAGTTAGAATGTAAGATTTTTCGATTCTACCCTTAGGGTTACTTAAGTTTTTTCTGCATCTAATGCGTATGGTAGGATTGAAGTTTGTAAGAATATGAACATCCAGAATACAATTTTCTATTTTAAACATAAAACAAAACTATATAGTAATGACCTGGATAAAAGAAACTGAGCTGTAATAAAAAAACTTGTAACATAGCACATGTATGTTCTGGTAAAAAATGTATATCAATCACCTGCACAAAATCCTTTTGTGGTGTATTGGTATTTATAATAATGATACCGGTAATGATTATGCTATGCATATATATTGTTTCCAAAGCATAACATTGTTTAATCCAATCTCAACTAAATTTTTATTATGTCCCCCACTATAGTAGTGGGGGACATATTGTTTTTGCCCTGTCTGTTTGTCTGTTTGCGCCAACTTAAACATTTTGCAATAACTTTTGCTATATTGAAGATAGCAACTTCATATTTGGCATGCATGTGTATCTCATGAAGCTGCACATTTTTAGTGGTGAAAGGTCAAGGTCATCCTTCAAGGTCAGAGGTCAAATATATGTGGCCAAAATCACTCATTGTATGAATACTTTTGCAATATTAAAGATAGCAACTTGATATTTGGCATGCATGTGTATCTTATGGAGCTGCACATTTTGAGTGGTGAAAGGTCAAGGTCATCCTTCAAGGTCAGAGGTCAAATATATGTGGCCCAAATCGCTTCTTTTATAAATACTTTTGCAATATTGAAGATAGCAACTTGATATTTGGCATGCATGTGCATCTCATGGAGCTGCACATTTTGAGTGGTGAAAGGTCAAGGTCAGAGGTCAAATATATGTGGCCCAAATCGCTTATTTTATGAATACTTTTGCAATATTGAAGATAGCAACTTGATATTTGGCATGCATGTGTATCTCATAGAGCTGCACATTTTGAGTGGTGAAAGGTCAAGGTCATCCTTCACAAGGTCAAGGTCGTCCTTCAAGGTCAAAAATCATATAGGGGGACATTGTGTTTCACAAACACGTCTTGCTTAAGGATATATTACACAATATTGTAATTCATGATTATTACTGTAATATTTGCCGATCAAGATGGTGCAGATGTTCAAATTAACCTTAGTGACAACATATACAGTATACAAGATAAGAAATAAATTTATTTTATAAGGACCTGTTTTTATGCCCCCCCCCCCCCCCCCACCGAAGTGTAGCATATAGGTTTTCAAGTGTCCATCTGTCCGTTAGTCTGTTCGTCCGTACGAAAACTTTATAACATTGGTCATAACTTTTGCAATATTGAAGATAGCAACTTGATATTTGACATGCATGTGTATCTCATGGAGCTGCACATTTTGAGTGGTGAAAGGTCAAGATCATCATTCAAGGTCAAAGTTCAAATATATGGCTTCAAAGCGGCGCAGAAGGGGGCATTGTGTTTATGATATCATCTCTTGTGTCAATGATATTTTTTTGTTGCACAACTTCAAAGATGCTTTTAATATCAGTAGAACTCGGACAAAACGCTTATTCCCCATATGGCCCATTATCCAAATAGCAAAGTTCATCAACAAGGGTTATCACATCTTCAATTAGTTACGTAACCATAGCAACAAATTTTTTTCTGACCAAAAATGAAATAACTTTCTTCTTCATATGACCCACTATCCACATATCAATTTCATCAACCTAGCTTACGTACTTGCTTAGTTATTGCAGGATCCATATTTAATTTAAAATATTTCCATAGCAACCACAATTTTAGTATGTCGATTGAATATGCAATAACGTGTAATTGTCCATATGAGTCTCTATCAACATACGAAGCTTACTCAACCTAGCTCTAGTACGCTTTAGGTTACCGTATGATCTACATTTTAGCGTTCACATATAACCGTAACCATAACAACCACAAGTATTGACTGACAATAAAAACCGAAACAACGTGCATTTTCTCACTTGCGGAGTTTCATCAACCAATCCTATTAACCTGAGTTATCTTAGGATACAGATTCGAACATTCACACGAACGGACGGACATTGGGTAAACCTATATTGCTATAGTCTCCTGTTTCACCGTTAGGGGACAAATAAGCTGAGTCAGCGGAGATGGGACCAGTCCAGCATACATGGAATGTGTCGCTGAGTCAAATACACATGCGGAGTAATATTGAGATGGTAAAAACTCAACTACAACGTGGATGTCATTTTCAAATTAGTATTGTTTTCTATAGTAAACGTTAAAACAAACTAATGAATTAAAACGTGTTGTTTTTCAAATTTAAATGTAAAGGGTTACCGTTATCTGCAGTTTTGACCAATACATCAATCTAATGGTCAGTAATAAACCATTACAAAATGCATCCTTGTGACGTCGATATATTGTCACGAGCCGAGCGGTAGCTGTGATTTTACTTCAGTTTCTTTAACTTTTCCAAACTTGAAGCTTTTGTTCAAGTTTAACATGGAACTAAAATGGACTCTGATAAACAGTAAACTAAGAATAACATTTTGCCTATTCAGTTGTTTTAAAATTGTCAAAAAAAATATACAAACTCAAGATTTATAACCTTTCTAAATTTTATTCATTCATAACGAATAAATAAATAAAAACTTTCAATATATATATTTCTTAACAGACAGATTAATTTTCAGACATTTACATTATAATACAGCAATATACACGTACATGTGTCATGTTAAGTATTTGCACTTTCTATTTTATAATGTTCTAAAAAGATGACAAATGCAATTTTTAAGTATTTATAAAATTCAGTCTGAATTTTAATAGCTAAGTCTTATTGAAAAATGTATTTTAAATGCTTATATAAGAAAAATAAAATAGGTCTCACACCTAGGAAAACAAAATTCAGAGTCCTCGAATGAGAATTTTCAGTGCCTTTTATACTCTCCAAAAGCGCACACATAACGTTGTGCAATAATAACGTAAAAGCGCACATATAAATTGTGCACAAAAAGCGCACAAACAACGAGCAGTAAAGCGCGCAAGAGCGCACAATAAAATTTGAGCGTTCTTGACACGGTAAATGTCACTCATATTAAAATGATATTTCTGACGATATTACAATGAAGCAGTAGTCAAATACATATCAATTAAATCAATAAATCATTTATAAAGATGACTATTACCTTTTTAAACAATTTTTAAGAAGGAATATGAGTATTTAACAAAAGATATTGTATGACGAAACTGTCAAAATACTGTAGTCAGTGTAAACTACCCAGAAGGCACTTATGTCAGCATCAGGAAATCAACTTCCTGTTTATGCAAAAATGGCTGCCACATTAACAGACGCTTAAACAATGAGACTTTTAAAAAGGATATTACAAATAATAAAGAAGCGCAAAAGGTAGGCATCGGCTGTTATCAGCTCTAACTTCCACACAGCATCCAATAAAAGCATTAAATAACAGTGACATAGTCATTTAGATGCAAAACATAAACGGTAAAAATGAACAATGTACATGAACATAAACACATGTTTTCATAAACAATCTAGGGCATGACAATATCTTTAAATTACATTTAGATATTTCACTAAAATATGAAGTTTATGTCGCGAAAGCTTATCCTATGTGTAGGGCGTTGTTACTTTTGCCCAGTGTCATGTGTACTTCTACTGACTTTCTTATCCATCATACATACATGGTCAAATGAAGAATTGGGACCGTCCATAAAGTATGTCACGCTATTTTTTACCATTTTAACCCCCTCCTTCCCACTGTCATAAACCGTCACACTTCTCGGATCCCCCAACCTTAAAAGTACGTCACACGTTCGAACCATTTTTAGCTCGGCGTTTTCGGAGAAAACCCGAGGTATTGTCATAACCAGCTCGTCGTCCGCCGTCCGCGTCGTGCTAAAACCTTAACATTTTGTTAAGGTTTTGAACATTGGTTCTAAAATCCAATTGCTTCCACCTACAACTTTGAAACTTCATATGTAGATGCACCTTGATGAGTTCTACACGCCACACCCATGTTTGGGTCACTATGTCAAAGGTCAAGGTCACTGTGACCTTTAAAAAAGAAAAAAAATCTGACAATCTTTCATATATTCAAAACTGCACCCGTAGCCGAGCGTGGCACCCGTTATGTGGTGCTCTTGTTATTTTATAACACCTTATTAAAATTTAATTTAAAACTAAAACACACTTCACTATTAAACTGTATTGAAATATTTAACGTCCAATGTCAAGAACTATCACAATATTCAAATGACTGTAATACTAGAGTAGTTAATTGTCAACAATTGTAACGGTTATTCATTGACGCGGTAACTCAAAAATTGCTGCAATTCGACTTGACAGTTATGTAATACACATACATTATATGCTGCTTTTTCATTTACAAGAGGTTAAGTCGAGCTTTAGATAATCTTCCGATTATGCAATATGTTTTACTCAGGATACATATTTGGGCAGCGGACAACACATAAATAACAAGAGCACCGCATAACGGGTGCAACGCTCGGCTGCGAAAACTTTTTTAGTAGTCACAGTGACCTTGACCTTTGACCTAGTGACCCAAAATGGGTGTGGCGTTTAAAACTCATCAAGGTGCATCTACATATGAAGTTTCAAAGTTGAAGGTGGAAGCACTTTGATTTTAGAGCCTATGTTATAGTTTTATATTAGAGGTCACAGTGATCTTGACCTTTGACCTAGTGACCCAAAAATGGGTGTGGCGTTTAGAACTCATCAAGGTGCATCTACATATGAAGTTTCAAAGTTGTAGGTGGAAGCACTTTGACTTTAGAGCCTATGTTAAAGTTTTATATTAGAGGTCACAGTGACCTTGACCTTTCACCTAGTGACCCAAAATGGGTGTGGCGTGTAGAACTTATCAAGGTGCATCTACATATGAAGTTTCAAAGTTGTTGGTGGAAGCACTTTGATTTTGGAGCCAATGTTAAGGTTTAAGCACGACGCCTACGGCGGACGGCGGACGACGAACTGGCTATGACAATACCTCGGGTTTTCTCCGAAAACAGCCGAGCTAATAATACCTTCGGCATGAAGAAAGCAAGGCTATACATAAAACAAGGCTCGCAACAGCATATTAGCGCCTAGCGAGCGGAATCGTGACCAACACATTAAGGAGATAATTTAAAAATAATTTTGTAATGAAACTTTGAGCTTATCTTCTTCCTAATTTCTTCAACTTTCTTTCACATTTTGTACTAGTGCCATCACACCAGAACCATCTTTATTGCGTTTTCCAAGTCCAAAGCAAGTCATGGCGATGACTTACTCGAACGCGCTGCAAACCATTAATGACTTTGAGAGGGTCGGACATGCTCAAAACTAACGTGGCGAGGACCTGGAAAGAACACGGACGCAGTGCGAACCTTAGTTGAGACCGTTTTGACATAGTTAAAGCCTAGTAGTCACCGATTGACGAAATCCTCGGCGTGGCGCTGACGTTTCGTTGGGCGTGGCGCTGACATTTCGCTGACCTGTCGACGCGAGTCCGCGTTGTCTTTGCGTTATCAATGTTCTGGTTCTGCGTTCCTCGCTCATCCCAACCGCGCCGAGTTCCAGTTAAACCTTTACGCAGACTGTTGCCGGTCCTTTCTAGGTTTATTCATGTTTTACCCGCTCTGAAGTTTATACTGAGGAATTGCTAGGTATGCTATAGGTACTTCGTATAAATACCTGTTAACACCACGTTTACAATGTCGCGCGATCAAGATGCTATGTTCTTTTAGCAATGACAAATATTCAATGCTAGGATTTCACATTTCCACTCTTATACTAGCCAGACAGAGGCGCAAGTCGCAGACATCAGCGAGGATGTGCTAGTTCCGTCGATTACTAAATTTGGATAGCAAGCGTATGTATTGCCATTTTCGGGATAAACATTATCCGTATGACACAGAAAATGTTTCATTCCATGGATGGTAGACATAATTGGTCCAATACATTCCAAGAGGGGGTCAGCTGCCCCACAACACTGAAAAGAGTGTGTCTTATAGTCGACGGATTTCTGATCGCTGTACCATTCTTATTTGAGGTGTCCTAAGGCTGCATTATGTGTGGACACGGAGTGCGTCCCAGCACCTCTTCCTAATAAACTTGCTTGACTTTCGCTATTTGGAACTTATTTTAAATTATAGCTGCATTATTTCTCTATGAAAGTCTCTGTGTATCAAAAGAAACCCCAACGTGTTTGTTATGGTGACCACCAACCAAACTCACATGAACTCGGCGCACTTCGGAGAGAAGTGCATGTACCAATCACTGCGCTAAACGGACAGCATATTTCTTTGTAACTAAATACTCCGATGGTATCCTTTAAATATGAAAGGTTCATCAAATTAAAGTGTATGTCAAGCAAATCGAATGCATTTACCAAGTTGACTTTTTCTTCTACGAATACTACGGTAGCTTCACATTAATGAAACTTAAAACCTATACATTTATTTTAAATGAGGGAAATGGAACCAGTTGCTTATTCATTATATAAGCCGAATAAGGAACTGGCATTTTCTTATTAAATAATATATTTAAATGAAAATTAAGTGTAGCACATATACATGAAAATAATTTATTATGTTTTTTTATATAAAAATATTGATTGCACGGATTTATTTTCGCAATTGATTAAAGAAAAAGGAACCAGTTCCTTAATATCGAATATTATTACGTGTAGATTACATTTGCTACAAGTTTTGGTACAAAAAGAAGTGATTTCTGTGGATAAATATACTTCAAAATGCAATGTAAATACATGTACACATAAAAATAATTAAATATGCAATACGAATTGTCTTAAATGTAAACAACACTTCCCACGCATATCTACGGTTGTGTCAAACACTAGAATCGACTCACCGGGATATTATTTCGTAATGTAGAGTACCGGTAAGTTGATTCCTTTTTCGTTGTTCTTCATTTGAAAAAAAAGAACAGTTCCTGATTATTTATTAAAGCTAAAAATATTTGAAATACCCAGGTAAGCGTCTATGGGACCTACTTGATGCTAGTAATTTAGCACGTCATATGGTTTCGAATCATGTGTTCTGTGCGTGTTTTATTATTTTAAATTATATATTTCTGAATGCATGTATGTTGCATTGGCATTGAAAACCTGTGTGTTTAAGAAAATATACACATTAAAAGCATATAATATTTTCTCATTAGACAGTACGAATACCGACTTGAGTACTGGTAACGTGTAAAAGCAAAAAGCTTATGTGTAAAAACAGAGCATATATGTACTTTTAAGGCTAGAATAACATGTAGACTTAATAAAACTTAAATAACGTAAACTTTGTACATTCCTCTGACTAAAGCATGCATTGCGAAAAATATTCGTGCGCGTAAGACCATGACCGGAAGGGAGAACGTAATGACGTGCACTCAAGGTAACGTCTGTGACGTCATACACAACGCGCAATTGAAAACCTCAAAGTTACTTGTTAAAACAATGATCACTATACGCATTTTTTTTAAGGATCCGTGTCTACACTGTTTAAGTGTTTCGTGTTTGAAATAAATTTTAGTGGAAACTAATGAAAACTTATGTTTGACATTAATGGATTTTGATGTTTGTTTAAATAGATAAACACATAAAAAAAAGAACCGGAAAGAGAATTCGTTATTGTACTTAATAGAACTAGATCGATCTATTATTCATATAAATAATTTTAAACACTAGCAAGTCCAGTCAGCGCAGCGGTTGCTTAGTTCACGCGCTTCTCAACCAGTGTTAACCGGTTTGGCGTAAAATATGCAAGACCCGTAAAATATGCAAGTGCGCATGTGCAAAGGGATCACAACATCCGGTGTAAAAAGTGCAAGTTGCATTTTTAAATATATCAACAAAACCACGAAAAGCGATGATAATTAACATTCTTATCATTATGTAATGTCAGCCACGTAAGCCATGCTGTTGATTGCATAGGTGTCACACGGATTTAACGGTGTAATGTACGTTTTTACGATGATAAAAGATGGCATATAGTGTCCGCCATTATGGTTGAGAACATCCTGAGAGGCCCTGTTATATGTGTAGACGATAAAAATACAATAATATTAAATGAAAATGACTGTTCGAACCTAAATAATGCAAGAAACATGGTATGTATTCATTTACTATAACCTTTATAAAAAATAACATTATAAACGAGTTAAATTGGTTTAAAAACAGATGAACAGTTGGTAAGTTAAGCACAACAAAGAAATATTGACTTGCATATTTTATGGCCAAACTTGCAAATTTTATGGCTAAACTTGCAATTTGTATAGCCCCAAATGTATATTTTAACGAGATTTTTTTAAGTGAAACTATATAAGAAAAATAACGTCTAACAGATGAGTGCCTGTTAATGAACAACACCATGATAACTAAGCTATATGTGTAGGAAAGGGTTATGGAGGTTTCGGTAAATGACAAGTTCGGTAAATTGATTTATATAGTAAATGCCGTGGAGGTTTCGGTAAATTGGTATAAATAGGGATTATCGCACCTTTTGTCGATAAGCATGTACATTAATTGAGTTGTTTGACACTAATTAAATTATCTGTTTAAATGTACGGAGTTGATTTTATCAATTTAGAGATGTTTGCAAAGTGTTAATATTAATTATCCAGGCTTGCAACCTATTAATATTCTAATCAAGGGAGGTAAATTATATATTAAAAGTTTATCTTTAGGTCATGATTGTTTTGGTTTTTATATATGTTTTTAAACAATTAGTTGAACAAATTTCCTAATAGAATTCGTTTTTCAGAGGTAGCTCATTCATTTCCCTTAATTCTTTACCGTAGGCATAGCATTAATTACTCAACTCAAAATTAATCCACAGTTTGCAAATAAATGCCCCTGTGTCATTGTAAGCCAATAATAGGTGTCATTAACACCTCGTTGTAGGTATACCACCCCTATAAAAACCAATTTACCGAACCCTCCACAGCATTTACTATATAAATAAATTTACCGAACTTGTAATTTACCGAAACCTCCAGCACCCGTAGGAAATATTAACCATTAGGACCTTAAACCGTTGACTTGCATATTTTACAACAAAAATGCATATTTGGACAAGACAGTACACGGCTTTTCTTGCTATTTTTTGTGAAGCGGCCTTGTCCCCCTCATTTTGTGAAAAAATGAGCTGCGATCAGTTCCAAATTGTAAATAAATGAGTCGCAAACTTTCTAAAATTAGTCAGTGAGCTCTTGTCTCATGAAGGCATTTTGTATTTGGAGAAAATTCTTTAGGAGTGTGTATCCTCACAAAAAATGCATATTTGGACAAGACAGTACAAAGCTTTTCTTCCTGTTTTGTGTTTAGCGGCCTTGTCTCCCTCATTTTGTGAAAAAATGAGCTGCGAACAGTTCCGAATTGTAAATAAATGAGTCGCCAACTTTCTAAAGTCAGTGAGCTCTATTCGTTTTGAAGGCATTTTGTATTTAAACTTGGAGCAGATTGGAGAAAATTCGTTAGGAGTGTGTATCCTCACAAAACTGTGTCGTAAGGACAGACAGTGAGATCTTTATGCTGCCTTTTTGATATAGCACAACCAACTTTGTGTTTGTGAACAGCATGTATATAATGTAAAATAACATGTTTGAAAATCAATGAATAACAACACTTCATTTAAGGTTTAATAGTACCTGCCCAGGATAACATTCAAAATTAATGTACATGTGTGATGCATTACGCTTTAAATTACTAGTAATGAATAACTAACTACCACTTAAAGTAATACCATGACAACTGCTAGACCATTAATTACCCACACTTGCATTTAAAACACTTTTTTATTGGAAATTCCTTTCATTGTTAGGAATTCAGCATACATATAGTTATTTCTTATTAGGTGCCAAAGTTTATAATAAAAATGATGCAGTTGTACCCCTTAGATTAATAATAGCAGATATAAATAATGACAAGGTACACATTTCTGCAATTTATTCTACTTGTACCAAAAATCACTTGTCTAGGGGCATCATAAATTCTTATTTGTTGTTATCAACACCCCTAGTGATATATGGTTTCTGAACCCCATTCTGTATAGCCATAAAACACTATCAAGAGTGAGAAAATGTTGTTATCAGATACAATTTTTTATCAGACACTGGTCATTTATGGGTTAACTTAAACATCATATTCACCAAATACTTTACTGAACATTCACCAATTACAAACATCTATACTTTCAATCTTATTTTTTCAAACAGGTTTTAATGCTATAATGCAATCTGAGATGAACAAAAGGTGCATAAACCACATATATAAATTATCTAAATAATTTATGTAAATTTAAAGTATGACTTCAGTTGCTTGTTATTTTTAGTTTTGTTGTTATCGACGGGCGAGTGTATCTATGGAAAAGGATATCTACGGATGACAATATATACGGATGATGGTATCTTCGGATGTTGGTATCTGCGGATGCGGATAATCATTTCTTCAGATGATGGTATATAGGGATAATCATATCTTCAGATGACGTTATATACAGATAATGGTATCTAAAGACGATGCTATATACGGGTTTAGCTTTCTACCGATGATGGTATCTTCGGATGATGGTATATCAGCATAATGATATCAACGGATGATTATACTATCAACGGATGATAATATATATACAGATGATGATATATAAAGATGAAAGTATATACGGAACATGAAATCTCTGTATCATCGTATACACGGATCATGGTAACTCCGGACATTGGTATATACATTTGATGGTATCTACGGATTATAATATCGACGTATCATGCTAAAGACGGATCATGGTATCTATGGATTAGGATACGTACGATTCATGATATCTCGGGATCATGGTATCTGTAGAACATTGTATCTACGGATCATGGTTTCGCAGAATCATTGTTCTTGCAGATCATGGTATGAACGGAAATGGTAAGAATTATGGTATCTACGGTTTAAGATATCTACGGATTATGGTATGTAAGGATCATGGTATCTGTTGATCATGGTATCTACGGATCATGGCATCAACGGATGATGTTATTTGAGGATCATGTTATCCACGGATCATTGTATCTAAGGATAACGGTATCTACGGGTCATTGTTTTGCCGGATCAGGGTATCTACGAAACATGGTATCTACGGATCATGGTTTGCATGGATAATGGTATCTACAGATCACTTAATCTACGGATCATCCTATCAAGGGACCAAGGTATCTACGGCACTGGTTTCTACCAATCATGGTATCTACGAATTATGGTATCTACGGAAAATAATATCTAAGGATCAAGGTATCCAAGGCTTGTATCTACTTAGCATTGTATAAACGAATCATGGTATCTCCGGATAATGGTAGCTTCGAATTGTTATACTAATATATACAGATCATGGTTTCCACGGAACATTGTACCTAATGATTACGGTATCAACGGAACATTGTGCATAAGGATCATGGTATCTAGGGATCATTGTATCTAAGGATCAACGAATCTAATGTTGATTTCATCTACTGATCATGGTATATACGAGCCATGGTACCTCCGGATCATAGTAGCTTCGAATCATGATATTTACGGATCATTGAATATAAAGATCATGGTATCTACGGAACATTGTACCTAATGATTACGGTATCTTAGGATAATGGTATCTAAGGATCATGGTATCTTTGATTCATGGTTTATTCGAATCTAATATTAACGGACCATGGTTTCTGGATCACGGTATCTAAGGATCATGGTATATACGGATCATGGTATTTATCTAAAGATCATGATATCTCAACATCATGGTTTCTACAGATAATGAATTTACGGATCACGGTATCCACGGAACATTGTATCACCGGATAATGGTATCTACGAATCATAATATATACGGAACAGGGTATCTACTGATCAGGTAATCTACGAATAATGGATCTACGAGTCATGCAACTTCGAATCATAGTTTTTACGGATCATGGTATCTACGGATCATGGTATCGACGGAAATTTGTATCTACGGATCGTAGTATTCATCTACGGATCATTGTATCTAAGGATCATGGCATATTCTGATCAAGATATCTCCAGATCATGGTATCTTCGGATCACGATATCCCCGGATCATGGTATCGCCGGATCATGATATCAATGAAGCATGGTGTCTACGGATCATGGTATCTACGGATCATGGTATCTACGGATCATGGTATCTACGGATCATCATGGTATCTACGGATCATGGTATCTACGGATCATAATATGAAAGCACCAAGGTATCGTAGGAACTGGCATCTACGAATGAAATTATCTATGGATTACGGTTCATAATGATCATGGTATTTAAGGATCGAGGTGTCAACGGATCATGTATCAAAGGATCATGGTATCTACGGATCCTGCTACCTGAGGATCATGGTATGCAATAATCATACATTTACCGATCATGGTATATACGGATCACGGTATCTACGGATCCTGGTATCTTCGAATTATGGTATCGATGGATCATAGTATTTAAGAATCATGGTATTTATCTTCGGAGCATACTATATATAGAACATTGTATCTAAGGATCATGGTATCTACGGATCAAGTATCTACGGATCGTGATATTAATCTACCGATCATGGTTTCTTCGGAATATGCTATCTCCAGATCATGATATCTACAGATGGTGATATCTTTTGATAATGTTATGGATCATAATTATTATGTACGTAATTGCAATTTACGGATATTGATATATAAGGATGACGATTCATACAGATGTTTGTATTTACAGATGATTGTGCATATAGATTTGAAGATATTTACGGAAGCTGATATATGCGGATGATGGTTTGAACGGATGAAAGTTTATACTGATAATGATATTATCTACGGATGATATTATTAACGGACGATGGTATATGCGGATGAGATATCTACGGATGATGGTATGAACGGGGCGTGGGTATCTACGGATGATGTAATTTACGGAAGATGATATATGCGGATGATGGTATCATCAAATGAGGGTTTATACAGACGGTGGCATATACGGAAAATTGTTAATGTGGATGATTTTATCTATGTATGGTGATATCAACGGTGACTATACATACGGATGGCGGTATGTATTAATGTTGTTATCTACGGATGCTCGTATCGACGGATGACTGCATCTACGGAAAATGGCCTCTACGGAGAATGACATCTACAGACGATGCTATCTACGGATGTAGCTTTGTACGGATGATGATATCAACATGATCATGATTTCTAAGATGATTTTATCTACGAATGCTGGTCTCTTCGGATGATGGTATATAAGCATGATGGTAACTAAGGATGATAGTAGCTTCGGATGATAATATATCATGATATCCACATATGATGGTATCTAAGGATCACGGTATCTAAAGATGAATGTGTCTATGGAACATGATAACGCCATATAAGCACAAATCATGGTCGCTACGGATGATAATAACTCATGATATCTACATATGCTAGTATCTTAGGATCACAGTTTCTACAGATCAATGTGTCTATGGAGAATGATATCGCCATATCATGGTATCAACGGATAATTGTAAGCACGAATCATGGTATCTACGGATCAGGATAACTAAGTATCAATGTATCTATGGATATCAGGGTATCTCCGGACCACGATATCTATGAATCATGTTATCTACGGATCATGGTAATTCCAGATCATGGCAATTGCGGATCATGGTATCAACGGATCATGATATATACGAAAGATGGTATCTACGGTTTAAGGTCTGTACGGATAATAGTATATAAGGATCCTGGTGTATGTTGATCGTGGTATCTAAGGATGATGCTATTTGACGACCATGGTATCTAAGGATCATGGTATTTAAGGATCACGGTACATGCGGGTCATGGTAACACAGGATCATGGTATCTACGGATCATGGTTTCTACGAATAACGGTATCTTCAAATAATGATATCAAGGGACCAAGGTATCTATGAAACTGATTTCTACGGATCATGGTATGTAAGTATCAGGAAGTGAAAGGTTAGGTATCTGCGGATCATGAATCAAATGTTCAAGGTAACTTCGGATCATGGTATCTTCGGAACATGGCATATTATCTACGGTTGGTATCTAAGGAACATGATATCTAAGGACGATTGTTTATACGGATCATGGTATATGCGGACCATGGTATCTACGCATCATGGTAGCTACGAATGATGCTATAGACGGATATTGTTATCTATGGATCATGGTATGGTCGGATCTTGGGGCAACTACGAATCATAAAATTATTATTGTATCTCCGGATCATGTTATGTATCTACGAGTTATGGTATCTACGGAACGTGATCTCTAATGATCATGGTACCTAAGGGTCATGGTTGTTAAGGATAATTGTATCTACGGATCATTTTAAATACGGATTATTGTATCTGTCGATCATGGTAGCTATGAATTGCAATATCTACGGTTCATAGTCACTACGGATCATGCTATGGACGGATCATGCGGCATCTACAGTTCATGGTATTTACGGACAGATGAATCTACGTATCATGGTATCTACGGATCATGGAATCTACGAATCATGGTATCTATGGATTATGGTATCTACATATCAGTATATATAGGATCACGGTAGCTTTCCATCATGGTATCTACGGATCATGGTATCTTCGAATCATCATATGAACGATTCATTTTATTTATCAAACATCGTTTTATCATTATTTACCATGGTATTTCCAAACAGCGAATCAGGTATTGACTTACATTTCAGCGTGCGGCGCCATATTGTAAATGAGTTTATGCGAGCGCCAGCCGTGGGTTTCACGGAAACGCAGAAGGGAAAACGCATGCGATATACTAGTAGATAACGTTGAAAAATGCAAACGATAAGAACAAAATTGGATAACGCTGTTTTTTAAATATTTTTTGTTATTATTTATAAGTTTAATTTTTATTATTTATTTCCTTGTTGTTGTTTTTTTTTTCAAATTCGCGGCTGCAATATCAATTCTATTTAATTGCTTTATAATACCAGTGGTGTATGGGATGTTCAGCGTAGAGTTAGTACTTTGTCGCTTGACAGCAGTTCCCTCGGAAAGTAAGGAACCATTGGTTTTAACCTGACACTCTACTTTCACTTCTGGTTCGAGACAGTTAACCCAACCACACCATGGTACCCGCTTCTGTTGGCGGGTAAAGGGGACTGGCACGACTCTAGGAGAGGAGACGAGCGCCGCTAAGATTGCTTTAAGCCCAGTGAAAAGAAATGACAAGAAAAAAAGCAGATTACAAAGCCGGATCGGTCGGGGCCCGGAATAACAACGACCGCGCACTCCATCGCAAGAATCCAGGGTGGATGCGATCAAGATCCATCGATCAAGTTGGCTACAAAGGTAACAACCATAGGAACATTGAACATAAGAACACTCAATGCGTGCGGCAAGGTCCATGAACTGACGCAAGAGCTGAAGCAATACCGCTGGGACATCTTTACATCGGACTAGCCGAGATTTGGTAGCTAGGAGAAACATCAACAGACGAATGGCATAAGGTATGGGTCAGCGGTGAGGATTCTATACATCGCCACGGGGTTGCTTTCATCGTTTGGAAGGAGGTAGTCAACAGCGTGATCAGTTGCAACCCAGCCTCAAACAGGCTCATTTGAATCCGTTTATCAGCGAAACCTCACGACTTCACAATCATCCAGGTCTGCGCACCAACAGCTGAATTCAAAGACGATGAGATTGTACAGTTCTATGAAGAATTCGAGCGCATCATAGCCAAGGTCCTCAAGAAAGACATCCTCATTGTCCAGGGCGACTGGAACGCCAGTGTTGGACCAGATGCATACCAAGACTGGTCTGGGACAGGAGGTAGATTTGGCTTAGATAAGACATATGATAGAGGTTTGATACTTCATCAGTTCGCCAGAAGCCACCAACTCACCCTGGCCAACACGCTGCACCAGCACAAACCGTCTATAACAACGACCTGACATGCTCCAAATGGGCAAGTAAAAAACCAGATCGATTTTATACTGGCGCCGCAATGGTTCAAGTCTAGCATTAAAAAGGCGAACACAAGAACGTGTCCTGGCGCAGACATCAGCAGTGAATGTGACTTAGTGCTCAACACCATAAAGCTGAAGTTAAATAGCAAGCGCATTACAAAGAACCATCGAATTAGATTTTACTTTAAAAAAATATATCCAGTGATAGTAGATGTATTTCAAGCACAGACAGGTGGCAAGTTTGCAGCACTGAACATATTAGACAATGACATTGACGCCATCGACAATACAATCAAGGATATCCTACTGTCCTAAGACAGTACGAATACCTACTTGATTACTGGTAACGTGTAAAATCAAAAAGCATATGGGTAAAACAAGACATTCGTGTACTTTTATGTCTAGAATAACATGTCTACACTTCGTTTATTAAATATGATTTCATAAAATAAAACTTAAAGAACGTAAAACTGTGTCCATTCCTCTGACTAAAGCATACAGTGCGAACAATATTCGTGCGCGTAAGACCATTATCGGAAGGAAGAACGTAATGACGTGCACCCAAGGTAACGTCTGTGACGTCATAAACAAACGTGCAATTGAAAACGATACTAGCAACGCTTACAGGCACAATTAAAATCTGCGGAAATCATGAGTCTATTAAAAAATATAACGTCGGATGGCTATAAACGTAGAAGGTAATTAATTTATTAATAAAACAGTTCTAAAATCAATTAATACATTTGCGTTTCTTTGGTAAGTTTCTAGGTTTTTTTTAAATTTCCATTGGTGGGCGGGGTTATTTATTTTGGTTGGTTACATTGTAGAGTTTGACGGTTTTTACGCAGTTCCATAAATGAAATTGTACTGTGTTCTACATATCATTCAACATACTCGTTGATCGTTATTTTTTAACATTTCATTGGAATAAAACCTGTCTATTACATGTATATGTTAAATCATGATAGCCTGGAAACTGGTAGTTTCGGACACTTTAATTATACGACTGGCACATGCGTATTGACATTAAGCGAAAAGTAGAAAACAAGTGCTAGTTTATTGAAAAATGAAAATAAACAAACTAACAAAAACATGAAATTTAATTAGAACAATCCGTAGACATTTACTTACTAAAAATAGAGAATGACCCATTTGACCTCTCTGTGTCGCTTGGGCGCACCGGTAGGTTCCGACGCCCGGATGTTGTGAAGTTGCATGAGGCTCTCGAAGGGGGATTTACATTGATTTTTAGTGCAACGGTATAAGGAGAGTGTCATCTTCATTTTAAAACAATTAACATGCCAAAATGGGCTCAAACGAATAATAAATAGGTACAATTGTGATATAACCATGAACAAATAAATATAACGTCAGTAACGTTTCGACGGTCTCAATTAAAAATGACGTTTACATGTCGAGCTGAAAAAACCGGACTTGTATTGTTTTCGATTGAGACCGATTGAGACCCCGTGTCTTAATTATTTTTTTTACCTGTATCGAACTTCCCTTATCCTGCTTGATTTAACAAAAACGTGTCTCCTCTCCTTATGACTCGTTTCTCGTGACAAAAAGATAGATGCACACAATGACTGCATTTATCGCAATATGCCCAATTAACAATTTTAAGATAAGGATTTTTTTCCGATGGTGGGTAAAAACTCTTACATACACAGCAAACCTCAGAGTCTTCATCGGAAATGTCATTATCGCTTAAAGCAATTTCAATGGAGTTGTTGTGAATTCCACTTGTCGATGGTTGGGGACTCGTCGGATTCGTTGCAGTTGTGCCAGTAAGGGTTTCTTTTGCGTACAGCAGTTGCAAGAAAGTGGCCTCGGTTATTTGTTTTCTACTGGGTTTAAGTTTGAATATGGCCTTTTTGCGAGTGCATTTGGATACTTGTCTTCGAAGTATTTATCAACTGCCTCTTTGCCAGTTTTCATTGCAATCACCTTCTGTAAGGCGTGTCTTCCCTGAAAGTCTCACACGGGAACAATTTTTTAGCCTGAATCTCCTGTTGGTTAAAGGGGTATATTCCCGTCTTTCTAAAGGCTTAAACAATATTAAGGGACTCATTGCATGCAAATATGCCGTGCACGCAATTTCTGCCATGTCGTATTTGGTGACTGATCTATCCATATGCCTATGCATAAATGCAGCGCATTCCCTGTAAAAATGACCTTTAAAGGGGCCAAAAATAGCTACGTCCAATGGCTGCAATATGTGTGATGTATGAGCAGGTAATACAAATAAGATAATATTTTTTGAAATAGCCCATTCAATAAGGTCCGTGGATGTGTGAGAACTATGCCCATCAAAAAGAAGCAATATCGGTTGCTTGTCATTCTCTCCACGTCGGACGTTCGGAATAAAATGCTGCTCAAGATAAATTTTTAAAACGTTACTGTTTGACCACCCGGAAAAATCATCAAAGTTACAGTGATCACTATACGCATTTGTGTTGTTAAGGCTTCGTGTATACACTGTTAAAAGTGGTTCATATTTATAACGAATTGAAAAAAAGATATTTGCGAAGGGCGGTTTTTTAAATGACAATTCTAATGTATAATTAAGAACGCGTAAAACGTTGTTTGTTTTCACAATTAATCCGACTAATCAGAATTTACCTTATGCGGTACGGTGGCATAGAGGTGACATTTATTCCTGTTTTTTTTAAATTGCACTCCTCTTTTTTTCTATCTCGTTCCCACGACATCATAACTCTTAATGAAAAAGGGGCAGTGCAGTAAATAAGGGAGGGTGCATTAAACAGTTTATTTCATCGCTCTTTTTTGATTGCACTCTTTTTTAATTTACTTTTGCACTCCTCTTTTTTTCGATCTCGTTTCCTCGATTTAATAGGTCGTTCCCACGACATAACTAACTCGTTCCCACGAGTTAGTAAGTCGTTCCATAGAGTAAGCTAAAATTATCTTCTCGTTTGCTTTACCTCGAGTTAGTAAGTTGTTCCCTCGAGTTAGTTTGTCGCGGGAACGAGATATAAAAAAGAAGAGCGCAATTTGTTTTAAAAACAGAGTGAATTAAAATTAAAGAGGAGTGAGTGTCTCCTGTATGCCACCGTTGTGCAGATCGCAGGCTTTTGTTTGGTATTACAGGTTGAGATTTCGATCAATTTCGCAGTGTTTGTATTTAAATTACTAAATTAACTATAAGGTCTGCGGTACTCTTTCTACATTTAATCACAGTTGCTTTTTTTAACTTTATATTAAAATAAATTAAAATATTTAAAAAGTAAAATGGAGATTATGAAGATTTATGCAAGTCATGTTTACAAATATAAAGTTTAGCCGACCTACCTTCCCTTTTTTGTCGATTTTAGTGGAAAGTTATAAAAACTTAATTTTTAACCTGTGTGGGATTATGATCTTTGTTAAGGTAAGTAACCACTTATACAAGAATGAACCGGAGAGAGAATCCGTTATTGTAATAAATATAACTATTATTGATAACATATATACATAATTTCCTACAGTAGCAAGTTCAGTTAACGCAACGGTTGCCTAGTTCACGCGCTTCTCACCACGGTTACCAGGTAAAAAGAGCACTCGTTTGATAGCAAGATGTACTTAATTTTATCTTTTTTTTAGGTTTGCGGGTTTTAGATTAGTTGCATCATTTGTTCGTTAGATATATTCCTCCTGACCTCAACAGGAATATTTAATCAAAGCGCTGTAGGCACTGAAGGCATGGGGCTAGGTTTCGTGTGACGTAAATGGCATTTAGGATATTTTGTCCGAATTTCTCCCTTTGTCCGAATGTAAACGGATTGACCCTAACGGTTGAGTGCAGAAGCTCAGAGACGGCAAGAAAAGACAATAGTTGTGTATATACTACAGTGTACATAGACGGTTGAGAACAACACGATACTGGCTGTGGAAACGATAACCTTTTGTTCAACTCTACAGATCTGGTAGAGGTTCGTCTACATAGGCGGTGAACATATACAACAACAACATGGTCGCAAAAAACTGTTATTGTTGCCGTCAAATAAATCACTTTAATTGCATAATTAACAGATCAGGAAAACACTCATACTTCCTTTGTAATGTCAATACACAAGAAAATCCACTTAAGCCCAAGTATCACTTTTGCCGGCGGAGCCCCGGTCCATCCCGGTTTGCTAACGTTTTAGGCCGGTCAACAACCCGGCAGAGTCCCGGTCAACCCGGACTGACTACGGTTTATCCCGGTGAAGCCCCGGTTGTCGACGATAGTGCCCCGGTGAAAGCTAGCAGCGTCCCGGCATAGCCCCGGATGTCGCCGGTAGTGCTCTGGTTGAGCCCCGGTGAAAGCCGGCAGCGTCCCGGCAGAGCCCCGGTATACCGTAACACCGCCGGCACTCACCGTGTCTATACCGGCATCAGACCCCGGCAGAGCTACGGCAACGCCCCGGTTTCACCCCGGTCATCGCCGGTAATGCCCCGGCGGAGCCCCGGTGAATGCCGGTGGCGTTCCGGCAAAGCGCCGGTTTTCTTATATACCGTAGCTATACCGGGACAATAACGGCATTCACCTGGGCGTTGCCGTAGCTCTGCCATGGTCTGTATGGGCCCCGATGGAGCTACGGTGCCGTTCCGGTTTTTCCGGTGCCGTCCCGGTTGTTCCCGGTGCCGCGCCGGTCGTTGCCGGTTCTTCACGGCTCATCCCGGCTCATCCCGGAGGCATTTAACATTTTAATACTTTCCCGGTGGAGCCCCGGTTTTCCCCGGTTCATCCCGGTCGTCCCAAATGGAGCCCCGGTTCATCACGGTAGAGTCCGGGTTTATCCCGCTAGATGCCGGATCACGCACCGGGGCTCCGCCGGCATCATAGTGAGACTGGGCCGTTACCATGATAAAGAACGGTGTACAGATTGTGTACGTTGTCTCAGGTAGAACTTTTCGCGCTCGATTTGTGCGCTCGATCTGCGCAATGAAATATCATATCCGGTAACTTCGTATATTTCCGAGAATGATCACGATCATGAATATCTGTTGTTGTTTATTTTTTCATTTTCTTTTTTCTTAGATGTCTCGTTAACGAAAATAAAATAACAATATCTAAAAATATGTTTATAAATACCAAATGTAATGTCTTAAAAAATGTATCAGAAAAAAATTCTTCTTATTTTCTCCCTCACTTCGTTCGTCCGAAAATAAATTAATTCTTTGCTTACTAGCAAACAAATGACAACAAACATTACAACAAACACCAAAAGTAGAAAGCGGTTCGCTTTTATCGAATAAACAAAGAAGAAACTTAAGTATGTAAATCACGTCAGCCAAACATGAAAAACAATACAAATTATCAAAACTCTAAACTTTTTTATACTGTTTCTTTATTTTCTACACTGAAATGATCATTCTTCTTCCCTGCTGAGCAACGACTGCTCGACAGTCGATGTATTGCTGAAATTCCCCGACAAAACTTCTTGATTTTCCGACATTTTACCAACACAATATCAAACTTTAAACAAATATATTGAACCACAACAAGCGTTGTCTCCTGTAAGCGGGCCTTGAATGACGCTATACCCGCCAAAACTCACGAAAATCCCGTTCATTAGTAATCACGCATGTTTATTGAACTGTGACGAAAAGAATAGCAATTACTGTCTCCGTAGACGCTCGTATCTGTTCGGCCTAGACCGTCAAGTGATGAACTTATTCTCGCATGAATATGCAAACGATAGTTAAAGCTATGTCGTAGCCAATGCTTAGCAATTTTGCTACAATAATATTTTATACACGTTTTATGCCACTGTCATGTTATATAGTAGGGATGTCAACGAATATCCGAATATTCGGTCCCGGACCGAATATTCGGATACTATTTTCCGAATCGAATATTCGGAAGAAAAAAATCAAAAAAACATCGAGTAATTTCAAAGACTTTGTATTCGTGAAATTTGCTTCAAACATTGTAAAAAAGTTGTTCCTCTTGTCACAATGTTTAGTCCGGATATTTCGTCGCTATGGTGATGACAGTATACCGGTCATAAATCCCGCTAATTGCCTAACAAAGACAGTCACTTTGTTTCAAAATTATGATAGGTTCAAATCGCATCGGCAATCAAAACACCGACCTGCACTTGATCCAATGACTCGAATTACATTTTAAATTATCAAAGCTTAAATGAGTAAAGGAAAAGCCGACTTTGTGTAAAAAACAAATAAGACCGTATGGCAATTAAAACACCAACCTGTCTTGATCTAAAGACTCGAATTACATTTAACATGATCAAAGATTAAATTAGTAAAGGAAGTGCCGACTTGGTGTGAAAAACAAAAAAGATCGTATGGTTATAATCAAGTTGTCCAATCAAAAAGCTTTTAGAAAATAATTTACTCAACCTCTAATGAGTATTTGCGTATCGTATGGTCCAAGCTTTAATTAATTACTCAATATTCAATCAGGTATTATATTTTAAGTCGCGTATGTTGCAATGAGTGTTCTATCTGTACCTGCAACTTCTGTGCCATCTGAGCGCATAGTCTCAACCACTGGATTGCTCATCAATAAACTAAGAAATAGACTCGCCAGTGATCTGGTCGACGCAATCGTGTTTTTAAATAAGAACAATGTTCATGTGCCCAGTGACGTCGATCCGAGTGACTTTTTAATGTGGCAACGGTGTTTTGTTTGCATGTGTTCGCTATGTAAATAATACGTTTAAGTTCAGTTTAAATTATTTATAGATCTAACTGTTTTGTCATGTAATTATTTTGTCGTCATGTAAATATTATGTTTCTCGTTCTATTGTTGATGTACAATATTAAAGCACGTGTTCGCTATGTAAATACTACGTTTAAGTTCAGGTTGAATTATTTATAGATCTAACTGTTTTGTAATGTAATTGCTTTGTCTTCATATAAATATTATGTTTATCGTTCTATTGTTGATGTACAATATTAAAAGTTAAAAAACAGTTTTCGTCATTCAATTTTAAAAATTAGCGGCGGCAATGCTGTGTCAATATTAAGTCACTTCCGGGGAACTTCCGGTAAAAACGAAAGTAGAATTCATAGAGTAATGGTACGGTAAACAAAGTTGATTTTTTTCTAACAGATGTTGACCGAATATCCGAATACCAATATCGGTATTCGTTGCCATCCCTATTATATAGTGATGTTCTGTATTTATTGAGATCTGCGAAGAACTTCTTTGATTGCGCATGAATGACCGCCAAGTGGTAAATCGGACTTTTGGGAATTCATTCATTCGTGGGTTTTGGCAACCAGCCAATTCTGACTGTCTCAGAAATTTGTATCATTACTATGCCGCAGAGGCGTATTTAGGTGGGGGGCTAAGGGGCTAAAGCCCCCCCAGCTGGCTGGCTAGACACGATTTTTAATAAACATGAGCCCCTTACAGTTACAATCCACTTGTGTATTTCCTGTCATATGTCCCTATTAAGCCATAAACAGCTGTCGATTTGTGTGATTAGCCCCCAGGCATGTGTGCAGACGATCTAACATTCGTCAGCTAAAGTGCACGCTTCATTGACCGTAAGTAATAAACTGCGCTATTTGATTGGCTGAAGAAGATACATTCAACTAATGAAATTCATCCATACATTTAGCTATAGAAAAATGTTTTCAAATGGCTGCCGCATGAGACTTGTGAAAAACAATATTTCAATTTGTAGCAATTAAAGAGTTTAGACGAACACAATGGACAATCATTATTATTTTTTCGGTAATTTCTTTGATGAATTTAGTTGGTATTAGCTCTTTAGAGTGATAATCCTTTTGAGTAACAAGTTATTGCCAGTGAAATTCAACTGCACACTTAAAGCGGGTTAGACGATTTTGTCAAATATTTATGAATTTATATAAAATGTGTAAAAAACGTATTATATATAATTTCAATATAAATTAAAATAAAAGTTAAGAAGAACATGTGTCGAAAATGCGAAATAAGCCAGATATCTAATTCTGAAATTGAAAACGGCTGTACAGCCGAATTCGCCAGCATGTATACCATACATGTACGATGTGAATCTAAACTTAGTTTAACGGTTTGAGTTCCTGCAACAATATCTATTCATACGACACACGAACACTAACTCCAATCCTAATACAAAGACGAATGCTTCGGTTATTGTAGGAAAATATGTACGTCACAATCGGCTCGGGGCGCTAATTTGTCTTTGCTGCATTTTATGAAATTCGGCTTTAATGTATAATTTTTCTTGTCTATTTTGTGTTATTGTAACATTTTTTTATAAATATATTACAATTAAACACATATAAAAAATCGTATATACCCGCTTTAATGAATGGCAATTATTTTTTTTGTTTTGATTTGGTTATTTTACAAATAGGGCTAACTGCTTTGATGTTCATTCATAGTTTTTAAAATTAAAAAAGACTCAAAAATGAAGAATTACTTTGCTATATGAAACTAAATCATTTTCTTAAAGCGTGACAACATCGAGGCAGCAACACCCGAATTAAATTACACAAGAAACCTAACGACTCCCTTTGTTGACACTTTTGTGAACGAAATGGACACCCAATTCAGTGATTTGCAGACTAAGGCAGCCATGGGATTGAAGTTTATACCTGAACAAATGTGCTCTTCTCCTGTCAGTGCTTGTGACCTTGAATGGTTCAATGATGATCTCCCTTCCCATCAGTCCCTCCCTGCCGAGTTGCACTTTATATGGCAGGCTAGGTGGAAAGGTGTACCCAACCCACCTACTTCCCTTCAGGGCTCTGTTGCACATTGTGATTCCCAGCTGTACCCCACCATTTACACTGTTTTGTCCATATCATGTGTGTTCCCTGTCACATCATGCGAGTGTGAAAGGAGTATCAGTGCCCAAGGACTTGTTAAGACAAAACTAAGATCATCAATGGGTCAGGACAGGTTGTCCGCTGTGTGCCTGCTTTCCATTCATAGGGACATGGACATAAACATTTTAATGTTGTACCTAAGTTGACCTAGTAGGATATCCAACAAGGTTAAATAGGAGGTCCACCCATCTAACTCCGTTAAAAAAAGTTATTGATAAAGATAATGTCTCCCACCACTTTAGTGGTTTGAGAGACATTTGATTTACCCCTTTGTGTCTGTCTGTCCGTGTGTCTGTCACACTTGATGTGTGAACTCAAATTCTTATTTGTTTCACATGCACTTTTATCATGCAAAATGCTGATTAGATAGCTGGAAATCGCATCATTTCAAGGTGCCATTCAAAAAAAATCGACGACGGAAGGGGACACCCCTCCCGCACCCTCCCCTGTTTAGCCCCCCCCCCCCCCCCCCCTCTGAAACATTTCTGGGTACGCCTCTGCTATGGCCTTAGGGCTTCGCCCCAGGCCAAAAATCAATGTGTTCCTGTTTTACGGCAAAATGTCCATGATCAACTACTGCGGTTCTAATGTTCATTACCAGCTTTATTCATGTACATATTATGGAAATGAAGAGTTTTACCAATAGGGAAGATTAGTCAAAGCAGAATTTGATATACATCCTTTATTTTCTAGAACATGAGTTATGTCTGCTAAATCTGCTATATCTGTTACTAGTTTTAATGTTTGCTTTATCTTACACATATACCATATTTACTAGCTAAACAGACGTTAACAATTCCCAAACTATTGGACCAAAAAAGAGCATACTAGTGTTTAATATCTAAAACAATTATGTACTTAAGGTAGTGCACCTCTAATGATTTCCCGCGATTTCTTCGAAGGTTGAAGAGCCTACTATTAGGTGCCGTAGCCTAGTGGTTAAGGCGATAGACTAGAAATCTTTTGGGATATTCCCGCGCAGGTTCGAATCCTGCCGACGACGTATACTTTTTTGCGACGCGTTTTATTTATTTTCTAACGTAATTTGATTTAATATGGCATATAAGCTATATTTATTGTTAAATATGTTGCAATTTTTATGCACATTTTTCAATTATTAAAATTAAAACAACGTTATGGCGAAATTGGGTGATTTACTGTTGAAAATACGAACCATGCATGTTGCATTTTTATTTTTATTTCAAAAAGTAAACGGTAAATCTGTCTAGTTCTTGGTATTTTTGCTGTATATAGTGTTTCTATAAAAAAACTAAGTTTAAAATATGACATAAATGATACTATTTTGAATTTTATGACACTTTGTTTTTAACCGACCCAATTTTTACTTGGCTGAAATCACTTACATTTCATGGTGCTCTTCCATAGATAAAAATTTGTAAAAAATAAATGTCTGTAAAAGAATACTTATTTCATCTTGTTTAAACTTTAAACACCTTTACAGCATCTGTACACACCAACTGCATGCCCATATTTGGAAATTTGAATGAATTATGGAACTTTTATATACCCCAGGGGTGAAAATAAACTGGACAAAAGCCGAGCGTGGGGGTGGTTTTGAAAAAATCGGTATATTTTTTTAAAAAGCATGGAAAGCCTACCTACAAATTTGCATGTAGTTCAGTGAAATGATGCTGATTAAGAAAATAATTAATTAGATTATATTTGGATATGTGCCCATTAGAGGTGCACTACCTTAAGCAGAGAATAAAACCTATTTACTGGTTCGTTATTGGTAAGCAACACTATTTGTGCATTAAGATAATTATATCGATGCATTATTAACGACAATAACTATGGGCGGTTAATCGTTTTCTTTTAAATTGATGAATCACCCAAATCAATTAAATGAAATAAACACTGTGTGAAATGTAGGATAAGCGAATTACACATTTTTTTAACATTCCTTCTTAACTATATATAGTTCATCTAGTAGCACGAAAGCGAATGATTAAAAAACCTCCGAGCCTAATAGAATGTGACCGCTAAAATAGAATAGGTCTTTATCATTAGTTAAACATGTCAATTGACTTCTAAATGATAAGGTAATTACATGTACCATGGACAAAGTAGTTGTTTTACGAAACTGTAAATTGATTTGCAATATAGTTATTTACATAGCGCGCACCTTAGTAAGCTAGTTGGAGATAATTTGATGCGGGTCACTTTCAGCTGGTATCGGTCCTGGATTTATTTAAAAAAAATAATAAAGAACTCAATAGGCAGGTAATCCCACATCGATAATATCTTTGAAGGGCTAACACGCAATTATTTGCCTTTAAATCACACGACAGAATCCGCGAACGATCAGATATTACACACAATGTATTGGCCTACTTACGACCAATTATCTATGTTCAAATCTTTTCATGACCTTGTCTTAATAGTTGAATTTATATCAGATGCAAAGGATGCCAACACGTCGTAATAAAAATGGTTATTTTACAAATTAACGTGCAAAAAGATTACTCAATAACTGTTAAGCGATGTCATGATGCAAATAAAACATCCTAAAAAAACATATCGGTTTGCACAAATATAAATGTTTGTAATAAACTAGACACCTATTTCATGCATAGTCTTCAGAAAATCATATTTAAAAATAACAGAATATCTAGATCACATAAATTTCTAAAGTTTACGGCATTCCGTTAGGGGTACTCGTTTTGGCATTGTAAACCTTTCGATTACACGGCTATATCGTGAAAAAACGAGATCGCAATAGTAATATCGTAATATCGAATGGTCATTTCATCCCTTTGCATCGTGGTATCAGGTTCCCGCCTGTGTTTACTTAATGGTCGAAAATCGAATACACAAACTTATATCTTATTCTTGCAAACACGCATCATGATCTCGCATCGTGTTATCACACCTACGCATCGTCAAATTTGTGATATATGTAAATTTGAATACCATCCTTCTGTTTGAATAAAAACGTATGTCGAGTCATTTGAAAATAACAAAATGGAATATATAATATCAGCTGAGCGACATCTGGGATCTCTGTTCAAATGATGAAACTTTAGGATGTAAAATGAAGCTGAAGATTTGTTTTACAATGTGATCCGACCGAATGAAAAGGGTGTACAACAAACTGTGCTTTTGGCTTAACGATACAAATTGTTATTTAAATGTAATTTGTTTGTGTGTGCACATATAACCAGGTCAAGCAAATTTCTTGAAGACATCAAAAATACGACTGTATATATATATATATATATATATATATATATATATATATATATATATATATATATATATATATATATATATATATATATATATATATATATATATATAGGCACACCCTGGCTTAACCAAAGAAAAATTGAAAACGAAATATTAAACTAAAAAAAAATCACAACTTCGCAAACAATTAGGCAGTTTTTGAGCAATTAAATGAACACGGAACGACATATTAAATGCAACGTCAGTGGCTAAATGTGTCTGAATGAGTTACATCAATGTTTACTCCTTAACCTTTTGCGCAGCAGACTAATTGTATTAAAACATTTTTAAACAATCAATATGCTCTAGAAATATATAGTTTATAGTATACAATATTGAATAATAATCTTGCATTTAATCTGTATCATATCACGGCAAGCGCAAACATATATGTACAAAAGAAATTAACGATCGATTATTTTTCAATTATTATGGGAACATCGAGCATGGGCTAAGAACAAACAATTGAGTCAATAAATTGTCCCTATGTGTAAAAATCACATGTTTTATATCTGAACGTCATTAGCCGGAATACTATTAAAACTAAAGTAGCATATTAACAGGCCTGATTAATTTCTAGCACAATTAATATAACCATCAAATAATAAGTAAATACAAAATATGAACAACCAATTAAAAACAACGTGTTGTGCTGTTATTTATGCCACCTTGGTAGATTTACAATAGATCTTGCATACATGCATTTATAACATGATTACTTTCATTATTACAAACATGTGGACATAGCTACGATGTGTAACCAATGATGTATATAAATCGACATATATACTCATTTGGTTATCACATGTGTCTGCGATATTATGTTATATATTCAACAATAATATTTAACGCACATTACACAACACAGGTTTAAATATAAGCTCTCTGTACTCTAAACGTGTTTTAAGTTGCACATATTTTTAATATTGACTATTTAAAATTCATCAAATCATAATTTATTATACAGTTATGTTCTGCACATAAAACTTAAATACATAAATGATAAATCGTACATTACGTAACTAAGGATGAAATATATATTGTTTTTCGTAAATCCTTAATGCCAAATTTCCTTACATGATATATTAGTTCACCATTGGTTGGCTCTTTTCGAGATTGATTCTGATCCACATTATAATTCCCGTAAAAATATTCCATCTCTGCGTTTCGTTTTATGATTGCGAAAACATCCAGTCCTGTTCGACCATTAAGGAAAATTATTTGACATACTTTTTTCATTTCTCATTTAAAAAGAAACTCGACGTCATGACCGATGAGCCATTATACAGATTAAGAATTCCAAAAGATGTAAAAAGTGAAATATTGTGATAAATAAGAATATTATATGAGTTTTATATTCCAAAACATGTTATTTATCTAAACCCTTAACGCGATGTGATTTAATGTTTTTAAGACTCCATTTATTAGATCATATGAAATCGTACATTATTTTCAAACACTACTTGACTATGATTTTGGTTTTAAATAGTTTATTGTATATTAAAGTAGACAGTGCGCACTGAATGCGTTGGTACCAAGGGACTTGGAACGGACGACTAATATGAATTTTGTTATGAATGCAGTGCATTTATATATTTATGTATGAATGTTTTTTCCAATATTTAAAGTATGAAGGCATACATAAATCCATATCTGATGAATGTAGTTCGAAATTGTCGCTTCTCTTTGCTCATTAATCCGTAGGTTGTTATATTATGATGTTTATGGCACATACCTATCTTAACTTTTTCAGTGCTGGGTCCGAATTTTGAAGGCCTTTGCAAACAGTTTGGATCCAGATGAGACGCCACAGAACGTGGCGTCTCATCATGATCCAAACTGTTTGCTATTCTAATAGTATTCTTCGATTTTTTTTTAAAGAAAATTATAATTTTAGAAATTCAGCAGACGGCAATTTAGCAGACGACAAATTTCCCAGCATGCAAAGGGTTAACTGTGATAATTTTTCATCCGAATCTCAATTGTTATAAATGCAGGAACGGTTTGGGAAATTGTTTTGATATGAGTTGCTTTTGATGATATAGATTATCGAAACTTAAAACGAAACTCTTCAAGAAATAGTGTATGAAGATAATTATTCTCCACAAATTTCGTGTTCGATGCAATACGTTTAAAAGCGCCAATTAACAAGTTTGCGTTTTATAACATCAATTCTAAAATCAAACTCGCACATTTTAACGAATGCCAACAAAATAAATAAAATAGTCGCGATGCTGAGAGCAGCATACTATGAAAACAACAGATATCATTTTAAATGCAAACATATGTGACATTGATTGTACATCGACAGAGTAATTAATATCGACATGCGCACAAATGTGTCTTCCTCCAACTGAGGGGTGTCGCTAAACCTGTTAGAACCTGATCTTGACTTGTTTATTGTGAAATTACTCGCTATATTACGCGTTCATTTGCAAACAAGACATCGAGAGTAGTCAACGTTGTAATAAAGATATTTCTCGAAAATGACATCATTAATATTGAGTGTTCTGTGTGTTAGTGTTTTAGGGCTGTGTGAATGCTGTAGTTGCATTGAAAAGACCAAATTAGAATTGGGTTGTGAGTCAGATTTTAGTAAGTACTAGTATGCTAATTTTTCAAACATTTGGTCACGGTAATATTGTATAGCTAAAATAGATATATTGGTATTATAAATCGTTCAATGCTGTCAACTATTTTGTAAACAATTTCTTACCAATCAAGCATTTAGTTTAAAATTTAGTAAGTATAATGTATTTCAGTATTCCAGACCGAAGTGAAAAGTACCCATCGAAATAATGCGGATCCTTACGATTTGTACTATAAGATTGACAGACCAAGCTATGAAAATACGTACAAGGTAATTGTCTTTCATATTTAGATATGAATACATATTCAATTTATACTTTATATAGTCATTTGTATTATAAATTTATAACTTTCTGTAATATTCTAATGACTTATATTGAAAATAAACATACCACATCGTAAATTCGGATTAAATAAAACAGTATCAACCATATGTCACCCAAACCAGTATAACTGCCCTGATTTATTTATATAAAAGTTGTCTCTCTTATGAAGAATTGACATTATAGCCATATTTAAAGCAATTGTTTTCATATTTCTTAACATAACATCGTTGACAAATAATGGTGAAATATAGTTTATATCTTAACACTTGATTTAATTAAGTTTAATCGTCAATTAATAAAATAGTATTCGTTATTCTACTAAACCTAATTTCAAAACACGGGAAGACATAACAAAAATGTAATATTTGTTTAAAATTCTTTTTTTCTTTTTTCTTTTTTAATTCAATATCATACATACAATGTAAACATGTATATGATCATACAACATAGTGATTGCACAAAGCAATAAAGTTCAAACATGTTATACAAGATATGCTGATATATATTTTTTGGAGAGAAAAGAAAAGAACAACTGAGGAATAGTTATGAAAAATGATGAGTTGTATAAAGTCGGAAGAAAGCATGCTGGACTTGTGTGTTTTGTTGTATATTCACAATGATCTTGTCAGATTGAAAAAAAATAAAAATAAAATAAACATAACTGTTTTAGAGAGATGAACTAGCATTATAGTGAAATGTATATAAGTGGACAAAACATTATGAGAATTTAATTCGATTCCATTTTTGTTCAAAGATTTGTAATGAGTCATTACTGAGGGCTATTTCTTTCTCAATCTGGATTTTTAGTTTAAGACTATGGACAAAGCAATTAAAATTCGGTACTTGTTTTTTGTACTTCATGTTTAAGATAAAATATTTCATCAATATGACGATACAATTCACAATATTATTACAGTTTATTGATTTCAATGAGTTAATTCCGAAACTTACATTTAAGAAAGATAGTTTAACGTTTAGTTGATGTTGTTCAAGAAAAGATATTAATTGATTCCAAATAGGCTGGATGTGTTTGCACTCACAAAAAAGATGTTCTATAGTTTCAATGTTTTCAGTGCAGAAGTCACACAGATTTGAGTTAGATAATTTGCATTTAAAGAGATATTTATTTGTAGCTATAATTCTATGGATGTATTTATATTGAAAATTTCTCAGTGTGCTTTCAATAGTTGCTTTATATGGCATGGTAAATATGTGTTTCCAATTAAGTTCATTTTCTCCAAAAAGGACTTGCCATTTATGTTGGATTTTGGAGTTTTCTGTAGGGTTTTTAATTTGTAGTGTGTAAAATATTTTATTTGTTTTGTTTTTTCTTCCAAGTATGTTTTCTACAAATGTTGTTTGAGTACATGGTGTATTATTTGTATTGATTTCAGATTTAATATGTATGGGTATGCTTTTGATTAGTGTGTAGTATTTCAGAAAATTATTTGAAGGTATTCCGTATATGTAGCATATATTATCAAAAGAGAAGAAATCCTTAATTCTGTAGTCATATAATTGGTCGACATATTTAATGCTTCGTTCAAACCAGTCTTTATAGAAAAACGTCTTATTGTTTGAAGTTATGTCTTTATTGTTCCATAAAATTGTTTTACTGCTGGTTTGGGTTTCTAAGTTATGAGTGACATCACTCCACGCTGATAGAACATCAGACAGAAATATGTTTTCGTTTGCAATTTCATGTAAGATAGTATTGCTGATGTTACAAATTCTTAAATATCAAAATATCAGATTCCATAAACACGAGTTTTGAATTATTCTAATAAGATTATACAAATTGGGTCTCAAATGTCAATAACATGTTGAGTATTATTAGATTGTGTATGAAAGTAAATAGTTATGTTCAAATGTTGGCTTTCTTACCTGTTTAAAGTGGTATGGTAAAATGAATAACAGGTCTGTATTAGACATGGTTATAGTTAGAAAAACCTCATTGGATTATAAAGAATAACAGGGATTTCAATAGTTTTTCAAAAAGAGAAGTCAAATTACCTTGTGCTTGAAATCGTCAGGGGTCAATATACGGAAATATAGATAGTTTGTTTATTTATATTTGTTGATTGTTGTACAAATATTACTTTGTATAACTTTAATTATATCCTGTTCAACTAAATAACCACATTTTTTGTAATAAAAAATAATTTTTATGTTAGTTTCATGGAAAAATTTGTATCAACATGATGCATGGTAGATAATTTGTAGGAGTCAAAAGTGACAACATTACAGAATGCTTGCATCAAAATGTATGATCCTGCTTCAATTGAAATCCCTGAATATCTAGACTTGCTTCCTAGACGTCTGCTCGGTTTGTGTCGTAAGAGTAAGAGTCTCTATATCCCAACAGGCAGATATGCTCAGAATAACATTCCACGAAATGAATGTTATTTGTTATGTTGTAATAATGTTGATTTAGAATAGAAAATCGATTGTATGTGTATATACAGCTGTTACACTAATTGCAGAAAAACATATATTATTCGAAGAAAAAAAACGATCCTAAATGATACTATATAATAATTTCAGTGCCCCTTCGATAGAAAACATACCCATCGATTGTATTTATTGGTGTTTGTATTTTTAATTTTCGTTAACTTATATAATGGTATGTTTTTATTATTATATACGTGACAGAAATTAACGTGTACATAAAAGTATGGAGACAATGCACTGTTGTATAAGTTTAAATAAACTGTCTGTATGATTAAAACATGCATTTTGACTTTTTGATCTCGTTATATTGTTCGAAAGCCACATGGACGTTTGTAAACCGCATTTTAAACACTATGAAATATCTTAATTGGTGTTGATATGAAAACTCCAAGTGCTTGTCAATTTTTTCAGTTCAATTTCAAGCAATACGTGTCAGCGGCGAACACAGATAGAGTATACACAAGAGAGAGTAGCTCATTGTGCGGCGTCTTTTTAGAAGAGGAGAAGACATACATCCTGTCAGGTACAGCGCTCTCCGATGATAACTGATTACATGCCCTCTTCGTTCAGTTAGGTATCAAGATCGAAGACTTTAAAGGATTTAAATGAAACTTACTTCACGTAGCATCGCCTGTTTTCTGACAATTCCGTCAATCCGAATGGTCCCGAGTGTGCATGTTTATGGAATATTTTCATGTGGGTCAAACTCTGTTGCTCTTGCCTAAATTGTGGTCAATTAAACTAAATATATGTTTTTCTTTTAAGGATACATCATAGACAAATATCTATGCTAACAGTTTAAAGTTCGACCACTTTTTTATTTTGTTTAAGTTACGAGTGGTAATGTTCTAATTTCCGAGGGAAATTAACAACGGTTGTGTACTTATGTTTTCTATATTCCTCATGTTACACTTAATTTACAAGCACACATGCATATTGATTGCATATTTAAATATATATCTAGTAAGTATTGGTTGATAAATAGTTATGTTCATTAAATGAAAAATTATTAAATAATTGGTTCAGGAAAATATGAGGGCAAATATTGAGGGCTGACAACTTGGTATATTAGTGTGGAACGATCGGTAACGCGCTGTTAATTCTTCTTCTTATTATTATTCTTATTATATGTATAATTATTATTTATTCAGGGCGTGTAAATAAAGAAAAGCAGCGGATGGAAATCAGCATTTGTTCATCGTGGGTTGAGGCGCCAATCAGCGCAGAGTCGCAGCAGCTGCTGATGCAGTTCAAACACGAGACCGCTGTGTGTCCGGAGTGAGCTGCAGCACAAACGAAGAAATACATATGGACACGCTTTGCTAAAATAATTGTACAGTGTACAATTTGCTTACATGTCCAAGTAAACGAAAGCAATCGACACATTGTCTTTATAACTAAATTGAAGTCATCCTTGCATTTTTTTTCGAGGATCATACATATTTTATACATACTTCGATCAGAATGTTCCAATCGTTTTCGAATAGTACATGAACGAAGGCGACCAAATTGGTAAGAACATCTCTTGAATCGTATAAATTTGTTTGGATTAGTGGTTATTCATTATATACATGTATTTATATCCATGACAAGAAAAAAATGATTGTCTGAACAGCGGGAACATATAAAAATCTGCAAACATTTAATGGTCACATTTTTATTCGAATAAAAACTTCGCATTAAGTTGCAGTTATTTTGTGACATTTTAACGATCGGTTTGGGGAAAGTGTCTTCGACGTATAACGGCCTATGTACGATTAGTTGCCTAGACACTGTTTCTCACCCATGCCATAGTCTTTATACTGACGATTCCGTGAACGGTAGACAAAGTAGCAATACACGGTGTTTCAATAACTACCTATTTGAATTTCTCGCTAAATTGAGGTTCAAACATATATACAAATATAGCGACATAATATCACGATTAAGACGTATGTTAAGTTTATTGCCCTTGTTGTTTGAAGGGCCATTTTATCGACATAATTTACGATTAAGACGTATGTAAAGTGTATTGCCCTTGCTGTTTGAAGGGCCATTTTATCGACATATTTCACGATTAAGACGTATGTAAAGTTTATTGTCCTTGTTGTTTGAAGGGCCATTTTACCGACATAATTCACGATTAAGACGTATGTAAAGTTTACCGCCCTTGTTGTTTGAAGGGCCATTTTATTTATTCGAGTGCATTATGACGACCTTTCTTAAGTTGGAAACCTTTGTACTTCATATTATCCTGTCTAGTGTGTTTGTCCTCTACTGAATTCGCTTGCATTAGGCACGGAGTCTGAGTAACGATAAAACGATATTTTAATAAGTATTTGTTTAATTTACGTTTATCTGACATACAACTTGTTCGAGTGTAACGACTTGGAAACATATGTGTTGTATATGTCCCTGGGTAAATTAAAGCCGTCCAGTTAATGTACGTACAAGTGACATGGATAGTGATACAACTCAATAGTAATGCTTAATTCTGGCCGCGTGGATGTACTTTTTTCGAAAAACATTAGTTATTGTGAATAACGAACAATGTCAGTGTTTAGGACTTTGTACTGGCTGCAATATTTGTTAGATAGCATGCATTCTTATTAATTCGCGTACACGTGAAATTGAAATGGAATAGGATTAGCGGTACCGTACTGGTTTAATGATTATATCTGTGTTAAAGGTACGCATTTCTGACAATTACTTTATCTTATAAAGACCTATGTCGCAAAGGGCAAAGACAATACTTCATACACTTGCTAGGTGATGTATTTACTTGACGTGGAGTAAGATAAGTAATGGCACGATGTTAAATGTTCATTATTTTGGCGGAGTCTAGGGTACAAATATCCGCCAAACAAGAGTTTATAACGTATTACAATCTATGACATAGTAGAAGCCTATACAGTGAATTTCGCTCTGGCTTTATGACAAGTCATTTCCATATTTCACGTGCTCGTGACCAGGAGTTAAGAATCAAAGCGCTGTAGGCGCTGAAGACATGGGGCTAGGTTTCGTGTGACGTAAAAGGCATTAAGGATGTTTTGTCCAAATTTCTCCCTTTGTCCGAATGTATACGGATTGACCCTAGCGGTTGAGTGCAGAAGCTCAGAGACTGCTAGAAAAGACAATAGTTGTACATAGACGGTGGAGAACAGCACGATAATGGTTGTGGGAACGATAACCTTTTGTTCAACTCTACAGATCTGGTAGAGGTTAATTCGTCTACATAGGCGGTGAACATAAACAACAACAACATGGTCGCAAAAAACTGTTGTTGTTGGCCTCAAATAAATCACGTTACAAATCATTACATAATTAACAGATCAGGAAAACACTCATACTTCCTTTGTAATGTGTATACACAAGAAAATCCACTTAAGCCCTAGTATCACTTTTGCCGGCGGAACCCCGGTCCATCCCAATTTGCCAACGCCGGTCGACCGGCGAGTACCGGGATGATTTGTAGAAACTTTTAAACGCAGTCACACTATTGCCCGGTGCCGCCCCGGTTGAAGCCGGTCAACAACCCGGCAGAGTCCCGGTCAACCCGGACTGACTACGGTTTATCCCGGTGAAGCCCCGGTTGTCGACGATAGTGCCCCGGTGAAAGCTAGCAGCGTCCCGGCATAGCGCCGGTAGGGCCCTGGTTGAGCCCCGGTGAAAGCCGGTAGCGTCCCGGTATACCGTAACACCGCCGGCACTCACCGTGTCTATACCGGCATCAGACCCCGGCAGAGCTACGGCAACGCCCCGGTTTCACCCCGGTCATCGCCGGTAATGCCCCGGCGGAGCCCCGGTGAATGCCGGTGGCGTTCCGGCAAAGCGCCGGTTTTCTTATATACCGTAGCTATACCGGGACTCTAGCGGCATTCACCTGGGCGTTGCCGTAGCTCTGCCATGGTCTGTATGGGCCCCGGTGGAGCTACGGTGCCGTCCCAATTTTTCCGGTGCCGTCCCGGTTGTTCCCGGTGCCGCGCCGGTCGTTGCCGGTTCTTCCCGGTGACTCCCGGCTCATCCCGGAGGTATTACCCATTTTAATACTTTCCCGGGGAGCCCCGGTTTTCCCCGGTTTATCCCGGTCGTCTCAAATGGAGCCCCGGTTCATCCCGGTAGAGTCCGGGTTAATCCCGCTAGATGCCGGATCACGCACCGGAGCTCCACCGGCATCATAGTGAGACTAGGCCTTTACCCTGATAAAGAACGGTGTGCAGATTGTGTACGTTGTCTCAGGTAGAACTTTTCACGCTCGATTTGTGCGCTCGATCTTCGCAGTGAAATCTCATATCCGGTAACTTCGTATATTTCCGAGAATGATCATGATCATGAATATTTGTTGTTGTTTATTTTTTCATTTTCTTTTTTCTTAGATGTCTCGTTAACGAAAATAAAATAACAATATCTAAAAATATGTTTTTAAATACCAAATGTAATGTCTTAAAAAAATTATCTGAAAAAAAAATCTTCTTATTTTCTCCCTCACTTCGTTCGTCCGAAAATAAATTAATTCTTTGCTTACCAGCAAACAAATGACAACAAACATTACAACAAACACCAAAAGTAGAAAGCGGTTCGCTTTTATCGAATAAACAAAGAAGAAACTTAAGTATGTAAATCACGTCAGCCAAACATGAAAAACAATACAAATTATCAAAACTCTAAAATTTTTGATACTGTTTCTTTATTTTCTACACTGGAATGATCATTCTTCTTCCCTGCTGATCAACGACTGCTCCACAATCGATGTATTGCTGAAATTCCCCGACAAAACTTCTTGGTTTTCCGACATCTGGCCGCGTGGATGTATTTTTTCCGAAAAACATTAGTTATTGTGCATAACGAACAATGTCAGTGTTTAGGACTTTGTGCTGGCTGCAATATTGGTTAGATAACATGCATTCTTTTTAATTCAACACGGTCGTCTCAAATGGAGCCCCGGTTCATCCCGGTAGAGTCCGGGTTAATCCCGCTAGATGCCGGATCACGCACCGGAGCTCCGTCGGCATCATAGTGAGACTGGGCCTTTACCCTGATAAAGAACGGTGTACAGATTGTGTACGTTGTCTCACGTAGAACTTTTCGCGCTCGATTTGTGCGCTCGATCTTCGCAGTGAAATATCATATCCGGTAACTTCGTATATTTCCGAGAATGATCATGATCATGAATATTTGTTGTTGTTTATTTTTTCATTTTCTTTTTTCTTAAATACCAAATGTAATGTCTTAAAAAAATTATCAGAAAAAAAATTCTTCTTATTTTCTCCCTCACTTCGTTCGTCCGAAAGTAAATTAATTCTTTGCTTACTAGCAAACAAATGACAACAAACATTACAACAAACACCAAAAGTAGAAAGCGGTTCGCTTTTATCGAATAAACAAAGAAGAAACTTAAGTATGTAAATCACGTTAGCCAAACATGAAAAACAATACAAATTATCAAAACTCTAAACTTTTTGATACTGTTTATTTATTTTCTACACTGAAATGATCATTATTCTTCCCTGCTGAGCAACGACTGCTCCACAGTCGATGTATTGCTGAAATTCCCCGACAAAACTTCTTGATTTTCCGACATTTTTCCAACACAATATCAAACTTTAAACAAATATATTGAACCACAACAAGCGACTGTCTCAGAAATTTGTATCATTACTATGGCCTTAGGGCTTCGCCCCGGGCCAAAAATTACGAACATGCGTGAAGTGACATTTCTCAGAACATAATCAAAAGGAGAAAATCATTGCTATTCTTTTCGTCACAGTTCAATAAGCATGCGTGTTTACCAATGCACGGGATTTTCGTGAGTTTTGGCGGGTATAGCGTCATTCGAGGTCCGCTTACAGGAGACAACGCACGTTTTGGTTCAATATATTTATTGAAAGTTTGATATTGTATTAAAAAAATGTCGGAAAATCAAAAAGTTTTGTCGGGAAATTTCAGCAATACATCGACTGTGGAGCAGTCGTTGCTCAGCAAGGAAGTAAAAAAAGCTCTGGAAAAGCAGAGAGATTTAATTTTTTTATCATTTTTCCCAATCTCCACGCAGAGTTGTCGTTCCTTGCTCTCACATACACCTCTGCGGAAGGCTCAGTATGCCATTTTGCCCAGAAACTGGGCAAAAGCGAACAAACGCATTCAAAGTACATTTGATTTGGATTTTTTAGTTTTTAGGATCAGTGGCAAAAATAAGGAAATAGGAATTTTAAATTTACGATACATCGTGCAAAAACTAGCGAGTTTTAATGCAACTCTTTGGAACTATTTTATTGCTCATTTACGCAGATGGAATCATTCCACGCACTTCACAAATGTACAAACAATTAAACATATTTTTTATTGAGTGACGGTAGGCATGGCTTCGACGTATGTATGTATGTATGTGGGTTTGTTAACATAAAAAAAATCAATTTTATAATAATTAATTAAGACTGATATAAGATATTATGGTATGAGATGGTTTTCTTTAATGCAGTGTATGTAATGTAACCGTCGTGCAAGAGATTGTTGAGTATACTGTAACCTCAACGATGAACGCTTGGAATGATAATGACATGAATGAGACGCTTTTATAAAAATAGTCCGTTCTGTGCCCATCGCAGAGGTGAATGTAATGTAACCGTCGTGCAAGAGATTGCATTTTTCCGTTCGTTTCGGATACACGTCAAATAATAACAAAAATCAAGATTTTCAATTCAGAAAAGATGGTTTAAAGCACCAGTTTAACTTCAATATGGAGAGATTGGACAATATGGGAACGATTATGTGATTAACAAGACGTTGAGCAGGCTACATCGCTTATAAGGTCAGAGGTTCAAGCTCTGCAGCAACGCAATAAGATAGCAGACAAGCATGGCTGGGACACAGTACGTGAGCATCCTGACAACGACGACGATGATGTAAAACTCCGCAGCGCTATTGCACGTGCTAACCGGAACCGACGATTCCGGCCTTATGACGTCAGCAGCAGATCCAAAGAATACGACGCCTCCAACATTCAACCGTCTTCGAAGTTTTTTCGTGGTCCTACAGCAAGATTCGGGGAGGCTGCGTCAAGAAGTTATCAAGAAGGTTTTCTCCAACAACAGCAACTTCCTGTCGTCTTCGGGCCGTGCTTCGCTTGCCGCCTCACAGGACACGTGGTTAGAGACTGCCCATACGTCCAACGAGGCTTCCTCCCACAACAGCCAGCAAAAGATAATATAAGGGCACACATTGATTTTTGGGTTGAATAATTAAATTTATCCCATCATCAGACGTGCATTGTCGAAAAAAACCACTGTGAAATAAATTTTCCTCTATTTCGGCAGTGCTGAAATATAGCTGTCACGCGCGGCGGGGAATGGTCATATTACTCGGAATCAACTATAAAGTAATCATTTTTAGTAAAATCGAATCAGATTAAACAAAACAAACAATTTGATATCAAGATGCAATATATTTTTAACACATAATGCAACTCAAAAAGCAAAAAAACTTTTATTTACAAATATTAAGTGCGCGTACTCGTGACGTCATTATTAACACGTCATACGACACAATGCCTGTTCTTTCACGCTAAAGCTGCAGTTGTTTAGTGTGTTTTTTTTTCATTATTTCTTAAAAATCGGGGATATAAAGGTGTGATAAACAGAAAAACAGGTTAGTTACTGATCTTTTTGTAATGTATTAGGCTCGGCACGATTAAAATAATGAAACAATGTTTGCTTAAAATAGCTTTGGGATTTTCCGTGTAGTTCGATTTTCCTATTCTATTTTTAAAGAAATAATTTACGACTAAGAAAATTGATGGGATAAATCGAATACTAGGTCGGTGCCGAATAAAGCAAAGTTTATTTTGCTCATCACGAAAATCTGAACCACTCGCCAAGGCTCGTGGTTCAGATTTTCTAAGCCTCGCAAAATAAACTTTGCTTTATTCGGCACCGACCTAGTATTCTCTATATCAACTCGCATATTTACGATATACTCTAGCTTATATTATTGTCTCAAAGAATTAGATTTATGTGTATCAATGTATAGATGTGTTGTGTATTCAGAAAGGATCCACGGTGATCTGTAATCAGATGTTCAAATCTGATACGCTGTTGTCTCAGAGCGTGAGATGTATGTGTATCTGTGTATAGATGTGATGTGTATTTTTTTTTATTATTATAAAGGATTCACATTGATTTGTTTTTAAGGTGTGAAAATATGTTTTTAATGAGCATGTCTTGATGTGAACCCATTTATACATCAACATGGATCGGAGTAAATGTATGTTTATTTAAAACAAAACAAAAACTCATAATAATAAAATGAATTTGAGGATATTACGATTTGTCTTGTTTGTTTAAGCAGTCAATAATATGATATGTTCTCGCTTCATATTTATGTATTATGACAGCAGCAACATATATATATATATATATATATATATATATATATATATATATATATATATATATATATATATATAGCAAACAAGTGTATATATATATATATATATATATATATATATATATATATATATATATATATATATATATATATATATATATATATAGTTTCAGATTGGGTAAAATGGTGGGTCAAACGTCCATTTTACGGCCGTATTGTTGGGTCTTTAGTCGATTGTCGGGTCCCAAAGTCGATTATCGGGCACTTGGACCCGACAGTTGAAGACCCACTTAAAAAAAGGCTGCTTAACATACTCATGACTATTTTTAAATTCAAATTTGCATGTGTAATTTTACTCGAATTGTCGGGCCTATATCTCCCATTAGCACACATTAGGTCAAACTCCACACAGCAGTTACTTCCCTTGGGCATTCGCCAATCATTAATGTCTTTTTCTAGAATAAGGGAGGCCACTGCGTATGAGATTGACCAACCTCGGCGCAGTGATTTACCGGGAACCAGCATAGCAACGAACGACAACTCGGCGCCCGACAACTCTGTAATAAAAATTGCCAATTTTCGCGGTTAAACTTAAAAAGGTAAGTGGCGATAATATTTATTAGGTTTATTTATATTTTTGGTTATTAAAATTATTCTGCAAATGACTGAATTTAAACTGAAACTGCAACCAATAATAAGGACACAGTTTCTGAAACGTTTGCTGACAATGAAAACATATTTCAAACATGTAAAGCCGTGGCACGAATTTAGGTGACAACCTTGTTACCGCAAACAAACAAATGTAACCTATAATCTGCATTTAATGCAGATATAGTGACATTCATGAAAGCAAGCATGATTGTAGCATCAGATCATTTCCATGCGATACAAGTTCAATATATGTTTTAGGCTGACTGCAATGGTTAGACTGGGGAAATAAATTATAAAAGAACAGAATCTTTAACCACACAAGACAGTTGGACTAGCCTTAGTGGTACAGTCATGTTACTATTACCGGATCAGTAGCGTAATAAAGTTGTTCTGGGGAAAAGCAATAAATGGTTTAAGACTTCTTTTACATCAGTTTGATAAGGTTTCCAGACAAACGCTCCCACAAACAATCGCTCCTACGCTAAATTAGTTCTGGCTTCAATAACTTTAAAATTCGCTTTCTATGAATTTTGAATGGCGCAACATTAAAGTTATGGACCAACCCCAGTAGGAAAGTCAACCAGGAATATACGAAAAGTTGACAGTTAACAAAGACCGCTCCAAAACAGCTTGTAAAAGCAGTTATTGGCCCAAATCAGCTACTTTATGTCTTTATTGGAAAGATTGACATTTTTCACATTTAACTGATATGTTTTTTTACAAAATACTATCTTAAACATTTAACATTTATCTTTTCTGCTCTAACATATAGACCAGTTGACGAGTGAAGTCACGCGCACCTGCAAATATTACACTCCGCCCACTGGTTGGCAAAAAGAGGTGAAATTCATATAAGCGCTTATAGAGAAAGTTGAAATAATAATCGTTTTTATTGATAATCATGCACTATATCAAATATAATTTTACTAACTATGTCTGAATTAAACATAAGCGTGCAAGGAAATGCATTTTTGGAACGATTATATTGTTGTTATTATTTGTTTTTACTATAAACGAAATCTGGAGTGGAACACAATATACGAGCACGGTATGCAGTTACCATAAAAATCTCTACTTGGCACATCTTCGCGACCATTTTTTAGATAAAAAATTCTCTGATATTGAAATTTTTTCAGAATAAAACAAATTTAATGAACGAACAAAAATAAGGATGTAAACAAACAGCAAATAGATCGACTTTATGTACGCAACATATAGTAACTGATTTGAACATGCCTGTAAAAACTTGCCTTGTTACACATTAAATAAATTCTCTTGATAAATGTAATTGTTTTTATTTAATTATTCACACCAATTTTGACACTCTTTGTTTCAGCGTTTTTAACCCGGTGTTTTATTGCACTTTTGTTCATCATAAAGCGATTATCTCGTTATGATCGGATACTGTCCAAACAATTACAAAGAACACATGGTGTGATAAATCCAGGGACCTATTCTTGGCCACTGCATAAACCACATGTGGCATACAAGTGTCTGGTCATTAAACATCATTTATGATACCTCCATGTCATCTCTTGGCATATTGAGCGATCATCTAAGCAAAATTGTAAAGCCAAAATACGAAACAGTTGCTTTAATAAAATATTTGAACATATTAAAAAATGAAGATATTTGTCCGAAATGGATTAACAGGAATTAGTGTATGTATATATTAGCCTGTTTAATCATAATAATAGAGTGTTAATAACTATAAATTAAAAATATTGTGCAATTTCATTGCTACACAATTAACGTATTTAACGAGTACCGGCAAATGTAAACTCGGCTATTCATGTTAAGATTGTACGTTTCTGTAGTGTATGAAATGACATGAAAACAAGCAAACAACAAAAGGGTAAAAAATACTTGCGTAAAATAAATTAATATATAGATATATTTATCATAAAATGCTAGATTGTTATCACTCCTTACCACCAGTAAAGAGAGTGCATGCAAAGACAGTTTAATTTGCTTAATATGCAGTTCTTGTTTTTCATATGTATGCTAAACTTTATGATATTGTCATTCGATGGAAACGAAACGGTAATTCATTCCATGTAAAATAAAATTACTACAATGTTTATTAATTGTAATGTATTCCGCTTTTAGGGCTTCGTTTTATAATTGATTAAATGCCCCTCTTGCACCTTCGTTCGCTTATGAACAATAACAATATCTGCACCACTTATAATTATAATCAAATTAATGTATGTGTTATTATCTTTGAAATATAATTTACCAAAATCTTACAATCACAAAAAATATGAAAGAATATTTATTGTTTTGTTTTGTTGGATTGCCAGTTTTTAGTCTGATGTATTAATATTATTAATATGTATTTTTATACAGAGGTAATTATATTTATGAAAATACATTTATTGGTACTAAATATTATATTTTTGCACTATTATTTAAGAGTTTTTATGTTTATTTCGGATTTTTGTATCGTTTTATTGACTAAACAAACGACATGTATACATGTTTTACGTTACTGTAACCAGTGTTTTTTGCCAACCAGCCAGTGCGCATGCGCGGAAAATCCCGAATGTAAACAATAACATTCAACTGGTCTATCGAGAAAAACAGTGACGTGACACACATGATTGAAATGCGAATCTCCCGAGATTTCACGGTCATATGATGTTATTTCTATTTTTAGTAACAAACCATGTGCTCAATTGTTTACAAATTCAGAAAGACATTTCCCGTTTTTTTTTTATAATTATTCTTGCTTGTTTGTAAACAAATTGTAGTGTAAATACAAAATCAATGTACAAAATATTCAAAATTACCAAATTCACTTTGAAATCAGTGTTTAAATCCACCAGACGTAACTTGTTAATCACAAATAATAGATTTCAGAAAACGAAAGTAATGTTTACAATTCCAGCAAAAAATGTCAAGGTCGATCCGAAAGTATCCAAATGAAAACTCGTCACATGACAAAGCGACAATGGTGCAAAATTATGACTTTCAGGCTGATGAGAGTTATTTTCATCTATTGTAAGATGCATTTGAAACATTTAAATCTTAAAATATGCCCCGATGCAGTAATTTATATTCATTCACCAATATATGAAGGAATGTATCCAAGAAAACATACTGTCTTTGATTTATAGCGTGACATAAATCTGTCACCACTCTGGTTGACTTTCGATACAGGGTTGACTTCAGCGTACAGATATGTCAATACTATATAAACTGTACGCTGAAGTTTCTTTAGCTAACGCTAAATTTGACAGGGCGGACATTCGCTCCTACAATGTTTTGATAGGGCGGACAGTAGCTCCTATATTATTTTGCCAACTCGGACAATCGCTTCTACATTATTTTGTCAACCCGGACAGTCGCTCCTACATTATTTTTATTCAACGGCAAAACGTTCTATATGCCTATCAAAGACTTACACCTATAATTAACCGACAATTAATTTTGCCAACTTGTTGACAGTTAGCCAATTCAAAACATTACATTTCCTACATTACATTTATTGGAATACATGTAAGTGCCATTTTGCGAATGGGATAAACATAAAAACCGCAAATATGTTGTTCTTAATTTCATTTGTTTTTATGATATGACATTTATATGACATTTATAAACATATATATACACAAAATACACAAACGAAAAAACATCCAAACAAAAGGTCTTTTGTGTCTGTCAGTGGCTCACCGTCTTCTTTCTTACGCGTTTTATCACCGATTATATTTATATAATAGCAAAGAATTAAATTGTTATATATTGATAGAATGTTATACCAGAAAAATTATACATTGAAGACGAAATTCATAAAATGCAACATGCAGGCAAATTCGACTGTACAGACATGTTCGATTTACTGCATAACCATCATATGGTTGACTTAGACATGTGCTTCTTTGAGTACGAGTGACCCTCTAAGCATAGCACAGACTGACTGCGTTTGTTTGTTAGAAGTTCCATGTTGGTAGTAAATTATTGGCGTAATATTGACATTACAATATATACATATTGTTTTCACAGATTGCTAAATTACATTTAAAGAATCGACCAACTGTAACATAGTTTCTTAATAAGTAAATTGATTTATTAAAATCACATTGATCCGCTCATGTTAAATTGGCTTTCTGTTAACAAGTTGGCAAATTTAATTGTCTGTTAATTATAGATGTTAGCCGGGTTGGCAAAATAATGTTGGAGCGACTGTCCGCCTTGTCAAATCCAAAATGTATTTGTGTTACCTTTTTTTTCGCCGCAGAATTCATGCATTAACGGATCAGTTGTAGCTATAACGGATCACATGATCAAAACCACTCAAGGAGGGGGGCATTTAACATATTATTTAAACTGTCGAAACATGAACTTTGTTGTTTACAAGGACCAAGTTATATTGCCAGTTATAAATAATATTCATGTTTTTGTTATTGTTATTGATTGTTTTCTATATGTGATCTTGTATTCTTGTGTGAAATATCTGATGAAAATCCTAAATAGATCAGAAAGATATGGGCGTGTTAAAAACCATGAAATTATTTGAATCATATATAATCATCGATATTAAACATGGATCATAAATAAAACTATAAGATTGATGTCATTTATTGTAAGAATCAACAAGATTTTCATATATTTTAATATAATATATTAGCAATACGCATATTATCACGCTTGATCTGTTATTGTCCTTATTCTTTATTTCATTTAAGGTGCTGCAAAATCTTTAAACACGAATCAAAACTGAAATGGACTTTTGCAGGCAGGACTACTAAATGGCCTTAAAATTAATGCTTAAACTTCTTGCTTGCCAACATAGTTATACTAGCATGTGGCCGCGAACAATGTTTAACCTCGATTTGGAAACGAGACAGAAATCAACAAAATTGTATATAAATGTCAGCAAAACATACCGAAATGTTTGACAAAGAGTCTTTCCCATTACGACTCAATCAGTGCGTTTTAAAGAACAGACCTTGAAGATGCTATATATTAAATATCATCTAAAATATCAACTATTTATCGCAATGCGCAGTCTGTAATTTACTGATGTTTAGGAACCAAAAGTTAGGTAATGTCCGGTTATATGATCATATGCTAAAAATGAAGTATGCTTTCTGCTTTCTGTGCATTGATTTTTTTAATCCAAAATGTTTTGGGCCTGCCCAGCTAGCTGAGTTGATGGCTCAGTTGATAGAGCGCCAGACTGTCAATTTTTAGGTTTGAATCTGGGGGTAGGATAAAGTTTCTTCATAGAGATTGGTTCCCGAACATTGTAACATTGTATTTGTAGGTCATTCTTCCCCAACCTCTGAATCAAGTTGGGAAGAAGTGGGTCACTTGTGGTTGGCTAATACTGGTCACAAGAAGTAGGAAAGCTGGTTCATGTCCTGACCACTTGCAAAATGACCTTAATTTGGGTTCAAGAAGGCATTAAACCTGATCAATCTAAATTCAACCAAATTCTTTTGCCCAAAGGTCAGAGTTTCAAATACATTCCAACACAACAGCTGTTGGCAGTCACCTCGATTATTGATTATAAAGCCCCGTCCAGTTCGATTGTCAGCGGCTAGCAGTCAATAGTATGGTCGTTTCAATAACATTGCCAACAACGATCATTTGTCTAAACTGTTTTCAATTTTCTAAAGATTGACTGTTTCCAAAACACAATTTAATATTAATCTTAAAGAACTGGACCAACGTTATTCCTTCTTCTGTTTGAGATTTTGCAGAACTTCTCCCTAAAGTGACTAGTCTTTATGACATTAAGTGAGTAATAAGGCCTTTCAAAATTTCATTCTCTACAGTTATTTGATTAATCATTAAATATTATGAAAATTTAAATATCATTTATGTTAGATATAGAGCCATGTATTAATCTTGCATGATTTTCATGTCTGATAGATGTTTCACTCAACAGTTTGTTTATGCAGAAATAAAACAAGTAACTGATTTTTATGCCCCCCTTCAAAGAAGAGGGGGTATATTGCTTTGCACATGTCGGTCTGTCGGTCCGTCCACCAGGTGGTTTCCGGATGATAACTCAAGAACGCTTGGGCCTAGGATCTGTGCAAGTGGAAGTCAAGTTCTTAAACCTTTGCATGCTGGGAAATTTGTCGTCTGCTAAAATGTTGTCTGCTGAATTTCTCAAATTAGCGTTTTCTTTGAATTTTTTCAAAGAATACTATAAGAATAGCAAACAGTTTGGATCCTGATGAGACGCCACATTCTGTGGCGTCTCAATTGGATCCAAACTGTTTGCAAAGGCCTTCAAAATTCGGTTCCAGCACTGAAAGAGTTAAGAAAATCCCTGGAGTTGGTACTGTGCATCATTTAAGATTCCTCTTTGTAGCCTTGACCTTAAGTCATTTAATCTTGTTTGTTAATTTCAATTTCAGCTGGCACTACATGTTTTTGCCTTTATATGTTTGAACAAATAAAATGGGCATCAAATCCTTTAAGCAAACAAACAATTGACTCTGGGATACGGCCTTACCTTTCAAAAGGGGAAAATACCATGTGACGGGCACTTTTGGGGAAAAATTGCAATAAATTGTCATAAACCGAAGGTTAATTACATGTAATAACCATTATTTGCTCCACTTAAAAGCTGTAGCTTTTTATATGGCTTTCCCCTACCACAAGTGATTGGAGCTATACTGCAATCACTGTGTCTGTCTGTCCCACATGGGTTTATGAATAAAATAAAACATTTCAAGTTTCAAATGCTTAACTGTTCCCTGGAATTGTTCAGGAAAAATGCCTTGTAATTTGTTTAGCAGTCACATAAACAACCAAGCTATGTAATATGGAATTTTTACACCCATTATTGCTGCTTCTTCCTGTATTTGCGCGATGATTATCTGAGATATTAACTCTATGATTCTGTATTCTCAAATCTTTTCTATAAAGAAGGAATGTAGTTGACAATTGTTAATAGTTTTATTTGATCGTTCGTCAAAAAGTTGTAATTCTGTTACTCTTGTATCTTCAATGCAATTGAGTAATTAAATAGCAATTAAATTGAATGCGTTTTAATTCCCTTTTATTATTGTTTAACTTGAGTAACAATGCTATGACGTTAAATTTTATTTACACTTAAATGTATTATGAATATTGCTGGGCCAAGTGTGAGGTTGAGCGCTCTATAACCAGGTTTAAACCCCCAATGCTTTGCATTGACCGTTCCAAGGCGGTGACCCCAGCTTTATTCATATTTTGTGTTTATGTTGGTTTGTATTGTGCTGTATTGTGCTGTTTTGTACTGTTTGGGCAATCGGTCACTTGCCTTAAATAAAGGACCTACTAATTGTTTTTAATGAAAATTCAATACTGCTCCAGCAGCTGGAGTTTCACTTCTTTATATTGTATTATTTTTTAACCGATTTTTTTTCAAAACTTTCCCTCTGTGTCATCTGTAAAAGACTAAGATTAATATTTCTTTGCCAAAATACAGAGGAAATTTTTAATGGAATATTGATTGTTGCTTTAAAGCTTTTATGATAATCAGTAACAGAAGCAGTAACATTCAGCCATAATTATGTATCCACACGGCTATAAACTAATACCAAGCTTCCCATTCCCCTTCTCTTCAGATACTTCCTTTCTTTCAAAGGGAAACAGTGGTGGTAAACAGATGATATTGCAATATTGCAATACTTCTTCCTCTGCCAAAATACATGTTATAAACATTGTTGGGCCTCTTATCAGTTATAAAAATTGTAGGGTCCCATATAAGAAATAAACATGTTGACACTAATTTTCAGATTTCATATAAGTCATATTGTTGAGTCTCATATATGAAATACTGTTGGGTCCCATATAAGTAATATTGTGGGGTCCCATATAAGGTATATTGTCAGGTACCATATAAGAAATATTGCTGGGTCCTATATAAGAAGTATTGTTGGGTCCCGTATAAGAAACATTGTTGGGTCCCATATTTAAGAAATTTTGCAAGAAATATTGTCAGGTACCATATTATATAAGAAATATTGTTGGGTCCTATATAAGAAGTATTGTTGGGTCCCATATAAGAAACATTGTTGGGTCCCATATATAAAAAGTATTGTAAGAAATATTGTTTGATCTCATATAAGAAACATTGTTGGGTCCCATATACGTAAAAAGCATCGTTGGGTCCAACATAAAAGATACAAGTTGACATTCTAGGGTCCCTTATAATTTAATTAACATTAAATGTATAATTAACACTTTAGGTATCCATATAAGTAATGAAAATTGTTGGGCCTGGCCCTTTATTAGAAGTAGACATGTTACACTTAATGACTAATGTTGAGACCCATATAATTAAAATGTATTGCTAGTAGACTGAACTGCAATTTTCTAACACTGGTTTCAGTGACACACATTCACTGTGCAGATTTCTACTAAATATGTGTTGTTTTAATCTCAAAATTAGTCTTGAGGGTTAATTGACACACCCATTAAATTATTTCCTTATAACCATATGGTATCCGTTGTTAATTCGAATGTTATTTATCATTTTGCCGTTCATCGTAATTTCTTTTCTGCTTGCCACCATCTTGGACGATGACGTAAATACAGGCATGCTCAATCACTATACATTGACCACTGCCAGTATCCTCCGCAATATAGACAATCCCAGAATCGATAATAAGGGCGCCGCCATATTGGCTATTACGTATTTTTGAGTAGTGACTTAATGGACTTTCCTACATTAATAGATAGTGACATCTACAATTATTTTGTGCTGAAAATGAACACACAAAAACCATACCTATGCTTATTTGCTCAAAGAGACATTCAGACAGGAGAGGAGCTTCTTTATGACTATAGTGTGTCTGATCTACCATGGAAGGTTAGTTATATCATATACATCATATTTAATAAATAGATGATGCCATTATCATGAAGAAGCACACATGAATGGATGTCAAACTACTAACATAACTTTTGTCATCAAACAGCTTATGGCTTTTCGCTAACATAATTGTATCCTCAAAAACAGCTGTTAACCCTTTGCATGCTGGGAAATGTGTCTCCTGCTCTAATTCATCTGCTGAATTTCAAAAATTAGCATTTTCTTCGAGTTTTTTTCATAGAATATTATTAGAATAGCAAACAGTTTGGATCCTGATGAGACGCCACATTCTTATTTTTTCCCTGTAACAAAAAGGAAAGAGCATTTATACATTTGTATTTGGTATCTAGCGTCTCTAATTGGTCCACTATCAGGATTGTTTAAATAATGCCCCTTTGGTTAAAATTTGCTCCTTCCTTGGAGATCACATCTTTTACAAAAATTAATGAGCTATCAGATTCATCTTATGTTCCAAGTTAATCAACCCCACAAATCAATAAGAGTTCAGCAATCTTTATTATAGCTGTTGAGCAATATTGGGCTTTTTTATGTCCCCCACTATAGTAGTGGGGGGACATATTGTTTTTGCCCTGTCTGTTGGTCTGTTGGTTGGTTGGTTGGTCTGCTGGTTGGTTTGCGCCAACTTTTACATTTTGCAATAACTTTTGCTATATTGAAGATAGCAACTTCATATTTGGCATGCATGTGTATCTCATGAAGCTGCACATTTTGAGTGGTGAAGGGTCAAGGTCATCCTTCAAGGTCAAACGTCATATAGGGGGACATTGTGTTTCACAAACACATCTTGTTGGACCTTTTGTTTAGTCTTGTGTTATCTGGTACCTTTTATAAAATCAATATTAAGTTACTTTTGCAATAATTTGTAGGAAAAGAAAGCCAATGGTATGTTTAGTTCACAGTTTTTAATGGATGTAATGATACTTTGAATGGTAATATTGGGAAGTAAGTAGGTAAATATTCTTGTTTAAATTGTCTAATTATTGAGTAAGCCAATCTTGTGAAATACAATTTAGCAGAACGTTCAAAGAAAATAAGTTTTATGGCCAACTTCGCATCATGGTTGTCAGTTTTTTTCAAGGCTGATAAATAGTTATGATAATTTCAATACTGTCAAAAGTATGCAAATGATAGTTGGCACACATATTCATGTACATCTCTTAGGAAAAAAGCAACATAACTTTAAGCGGGTATATTCGATTTTTAAATGCGTTAAATTGTAATATATTGAAACAAATATGCTATAATAACACGCAATATGCAAGAAAAATGATACATTTAAGACGAATTTCATAAAATGCAGCAAATGCAAACTTGCGCACCAAGCTGATTGTGACGAAGATAATTCGTACATATTTTCCTACAATAACCGATGCATTCGTCTTTTAAGTAAGTGTTCGTGTGTCGTATGAATCAATATCGCTGCAGGAATTTAAAAATGAACCGTTAAACTAAATTTAGATTCACATCTTACATGCATGATATACATGCTGGCGAATTCGGCTGTACAGGCTTTTTCGATTTCAATTTTAATATTCTGCTTATTTCGCATTTTCCGACAAATGCTCTTCTTACTTGTATTTTAGTTTATTTTGAAATATATGTATAATAAGTTTTTTGCACATTTTATATTAATTAATAAATATTTGACAAGATCGTATATACCCGCTTTAAATGGTCTGCCACCTAGGGCAAACATGTATAT